>NW_022196914.1:10943848-11043553 GCF_008632895.1 Mastomys coucha
TTCTAGCTCTTTATCTGTGTTCTCCTGTATTTCTTTGAGGGTACTATTTATGTCTTTCTTAAGGTCCTTTATCATCATCATGATAAGTGATTTTTATCTGAATCTTGTGTTTCCAGTGTGATGGTGTGTCCAGGACTTGCTATGGAGGGAGAATTCGGTTCTGATGATGGCAAGTGACCTTGGTTTGTGTTGTTTATTTTCTTACACTTGCCTGCCACCATCTGGTTAACTCTAGTGCTACCGGCCCTTGCTAAATCTGACTGGAGCTTGTCCTTCCTGTGATCCTGGTTGTGTCAGAACTCCTCAGAGTCAAGCTGTCTCTGTGATCCTGTGGTTCTGGGATCCTGTGACTCTGGGCTTGTTAGATCACCTGGAATTGTGGCTTTCTTTGTGTGTTGTGGGACTGGCTGCAGAGCTTGTGCCCAAGGTCTGCTAAGAACACTAACCCAGACAGACCCGAAAGAACCGAAGTCACTGGGCTGGTGGAGTTCCTGTGTGCCTGGTTCCGCTGGTCCCAGTTACTCCCAGTGTTGGGACAGATGCTGGTTCCTCCTCACCTCTTATCCTGGGTGTGTCAGATCACCTGGGAGTGGAGCTTCCTCTGGGTGTTGTGGGACTGGCTGCGGAGCATGCACCTAAGGTCTGCTCTGTACCCCAGCCCAGACAGACAGTTTTTTTTTTTTTTAAATCAAGGTGTTTTATCATAGCAACAGAAATGAAACTAAACACTAAAGCTTTCCCACTCATTCCTCATTTTCTTTTTTTTTTTTTTTTTTTTTTTTTTTTTTGGTTTTTTTCGAGACAGGGTTTCTCTGTATAGCCCTGGCTGTCCTGGAACTCACTCTGTAGACCAGGCTGGCCTCGAACTCAGAAATCCGCCTGCCTCTGCCTCCCAAGTGCTGGGATTAAAGGCGTGTGCCACCACCGCCCGGCTACATTCCTCATTTTCAATTGCCCTAGTTATCTTACAGTAAGATAATTACTCAAATTACATTAACCACTTGCCATTTCTTTTTTATTGCCTTCATTATTCACTACAAATAATTTTTGTAAGCAAAATAGTGCAGTTGTGTTTACTTCACATTGGAGTAATTGAATACCTGACTAAGACAGGCAAGAACAGAAATGTTTATTCTTCTTGATCAGAGTTTGAGGGTACAGCTTGAAAGCCATGACAAGAACATGAAGAAAACAAGTTGGGTCTGGAATCATGAGGCAGAAACAGATGAATGTTGGTGCTCAGTTTTACTTTTTCCTCATTTATTTTCTTATATACAGTTGGATCCCTGCCATGCACACTTTGCATGATGGCGGTATTTGAGGTGTAAACTTCAAGGAAAATCAGTCTCCTGCCTCTGCATTGTTGCCTGGCACCCCAAACTCAGAGGTAGCCCAGATATGTCCTCGCACTTGTGTGCTAGGAACTCACCAAGATATCATTTTTTTACAGCTAGCAAGAGAAAATTCGGACATTGCTTTCTGACCTTCACCAAAATTCCAATGTCCTAATCTAACCCTGGCTTGGAATGTTAAGCCATTCAAACTAATAGAGTCCACCATTGTGGGTAGGGCATTAAAGCTTACAGAATGAGAGAACTATCCCAGAGCAACATCAGGTGAAATCCTCATTCTTAGTCAACATAAGGCAGGCCATATTAGATTTGCAGCTGAATCACTCCTAGGAACTAGCTTAACAAGTGTTCCCTGGGGCTAACCTCCGCTAGCCCAGAAAAACAAAATACTTGAGGAACTTACTTAGGCCCACCCAGTCTGTAACCATAACAACAAACTGAAGAGGAACTATCTGCACCTGGCTTTTAGAAGCCAGGTTACCTTAGTCAGAGCTAGCTTTCTTTCAGATTGTAATCCCTATTTAGTTCCTGCTAAATTAACATGTATTTACTTTGCTGCAAACTCTTTGTGTTCCTAATGAAGGGCGATGTACCTGCATCTTGTTTTGATGTATCTTGAACATTGTACCACCTGACTTTTTCAAACCCTTCTGTATCGACTATATAAACCTGACTCCATATTTGAAAAATACACTCAGACCTTACACCACTCGTGTCTAGTCTGTTTGTCAAAGCCGAATCCCGTGCACACCTGGCCAGGACCCCTCGTCCCGCGAAACAAGGGAGTCTGTAAGAAATCCCGGTCCGAGGCAGATACCCCACTGTACTAGCTGGTTTTGTGTACCAACTTGACACAGGCTGGAGTTATCACAGAGAAGGGAGTTTCAGTTGGGGAAGTGCCTCCATGAGATCCAGCTGTGGGGCATTTTCTCAATTAGTGATCAAGGGGGTAGGACCCCTTGTGGGTGGTGCCATCCCTGGGCTGGAAATCTTGGGGTCTTTAAGAAAGCAGGCTGAGCAAGCCAGGAGAAGCAAGCCAGTAAGAAACATCTTTCCATGGCCTGTGTGTCAGTTCCTGCTTCCTGACCTGCTTGAGTTCCACTCCTGACTCCCTCTGGTGATCAACAGCAATGTGGAAGTAAGCTAAATAAACCCTTTCCTCCCCAACTTGCTTCTTGGTAATGATGTTTGTGCAGGAATAGAAACCCTGACTAATACACCCACCAAATAGGTTGGTGTATTCCAAATTCAGCATGAATCTTCCAACTCAGTTCAAATTATCAGAATATACTCTCACAGATATTCCCAGAGACTTGTCTCTTATACGGATGTAGGAGATAGAGGAGAATCGCTCAATCTCCTAGACGAACTAACTAATCATAAGCAGCAACAAGAGCTCCTGTCTCAATCAATTTGGGAAGCAATGGACTAAGTACAAGGATTTCTTTTGATTTTCTCACCTAAGTCATTGTTCACCTATATTCATACTCAACCACATGTGAACACATGTGCTTAGACACACACACACACACACACACACACACACACATACACAGATATACACATACACACACATATACATACACACACAAACACACACATGTATACTAGAAGGAAGAGATAGAGATTGAGATATTTCATTATAGTATGTCAATTAGGTATTCAATCATGACAAATGCCTAAGTACAATTAATTATTTCCTATATGCCATTAGTCAGCATGAACAACAAAAGCATTTTAATAAGGGGATATTTAGCAATAGTTTACCAGTGCTATAGAGAATTAAAAAACACCATAGATTCATGCTTCATTTGTATAAAAGCAAATAATAATATAAAAATGTTAGAAAATATGTTATCAATGAAAATGAAACAAAATTATACATGTATTTTTTAAGCAATTGAAACACTATATAATTTCATGTCCTTTGACTCAGTCATCATGAATTTAATACAGCATAAGTTATCACAAAATTATTTATATGTACATTATAGGTGGACAAGCTCCTATATCTCAAGGATTATCTCTGAAATGAGCAAAATAATTTAAAAATTCACAAAGATACAAATATAATTCTTTTTTATTAGATGTTTTCTTTATTTACAATATCTCCTTTCTCAGGTTCCCCTACCAAAAAAAAAAAAAAAAGGAAGAAAAGAAATAAAAAATAAATAAAATAAAAAAATAAAAACTAAAACAATCTCCTCTTTCCTCCCCATGCTCACCATCCCACCCCCTCCTGCTTACTGGTCTTGTCATTCCCCTACACTGGGGCATAGAACCTTCACAGGGCCAAGATCCTCTCCTCACATTCATGACCAGCTTGGCCATTCTCTACTATACACATGCTGCTGGAGCCGTGAGTCCCACCATGTGTACTCTTTAGTTGGAGTTTTAGTCCCTGGGAGCTCTGAGAGTACTAGTTAGTTCATATTGTTGTTCCTCCTAAGAGGCTGCAAACCCTTCACCTCCTTGGGTCCTTTATTTAGCTCCTTCACTGGGGACCCTGTACTCAGTCCAATGGATGGCTGTGAGCCTCTACTTCTGTATTAGTTGGGTACTGTCAGAGCATCTCAGGAGACAGCTATTTCAGGCTTCTGTCATCCAGCACTTGCTGGCATCCACAATAGTGTCTAGATTTGATGACTGGATACAGGAAGGATTCCCAGGAAGAGTAGTCTCAGAATTGTCCTTCCTTTAGTCTCTGCTCCATAGATAGTCACTACAATTCTGTTTGACAAGAACTTCAAGTCTCTGAAGAACGAAATTGAAGAAGATCTCAGAAGATGGAAAGATCTCCCATGCTCGTGGATTGGCAGGATTAATATAGTAAAAATGGTCATCTTGTCAAGAAAGCAATCTACAGATTCAATGCAATCCCCATCAAAATTCCAACTTAATTCTTCAGAGACTTAGAACGAATAATTTGCAAATTCATCTGGAATAACAATAAACCCAGGATAACCAAAAACTATTCTCAACAATAAAGGAAGCTCTGGCAGAATCACCATCCTAGACCTTAAGCTGTACTACAAAACAATTGTGATAAAATCTACATGGTATTGGTACAGTGACAGGCAGGTAGATCAATGGAATAGAATTGAAGACCCAGAAATGAATCCACAAACCTATGACCACTTGATCTTTGACAAAGCAGCTAAAACCATCCAGTGGAAAAAAAGGTATTTTTCAACAAGTGGCACTGGCTCAACCGGTGGTTAGCATGTAGAAGAAGGCAAACTGATCCATTCCTATCTCCTTGTACAAAGCTCAAGTCCAAGTGGATCAAGGACCTCCATGTAAAACTAGATACACTTAAACTAATAGAAAAGAAAGTGGGGAAGAGCCTTGAGCACATAGGAACAGGGGAAAATTTCCTGAAGAGGTTACCAATAGCTTATGCTCTTCAGATCAAGAATCGACAAATGTGACTTCATAAAATTGCAAAGCTTCTGTAAGACAAAAGACACTGCCAATAGGACAAAACAGTAACCAACAAATTGGGAAAAGATCTTTTCCAATCCTATATCTGAAAGAGGGTCAATATACAATATATACAAAGAACTCAAAAAGTTAAACTCCAGAGAAATGAATAACCCTACTAAAAAATGGGGTACAGAGCTAAACAAAGAATTCTCAACTGATGAATACTGAATGGCTCAGAAGCACCTAAATAAATGTTCAACATCCTTAGTCATCAGGGAAATGTAAATCAAAACAACCCTGAGTTTCCACCTCACACCAGTCAGAATGGCTAGGATAAAAAAACTCAGGTGACAGCAGATGCTGGAGAGGTTATGGAGAAAGAAGAACACTCTTTCATTGCTGGTGGGATTGCAAGCTGGTACAACCACTCTGGAAATCAGTTTGACAGTTCCTCCTGAAACTGGACATAGTACTACCAGAGGACCCAGCTATACCACTCCTGGGCATATACCCAGAAGATACTCCAAGATGTAATAAGGACACATGCTCCACTATGTTCATAGCAGCCTTATTTATAATAGCCAGAAACTGGAAACAACATAGATGTCCATCAACAGAGGAATGGATACAGAAAATATGGTACATCTACACAATGGAGTACTACTTCAGCTATTAAAAATAATGAATTTGTGTAGATGTACCACAATTTCTGTATCCACTCCTCTGTTGAGGGACATCTGGGTTGTTTCCAGGTTCTGGCTATTATAAATAAGGCTGCTATGAACATGGAGAAGCATGTGTCCTTCTTACATGTTGCAGTATCTTTTGGGTATATGCCCAGGAGTGGTACCCCAGTGTAGGGGAATGCCAGGGCCAGAAAGTGGGAGAGGGCGGGGTGCAGGCATGGGGAAGTGGGAGGCAACAGGGGTTTGTTTTGGTTGTTTTTGTTTGTTTCTTTGTTTTTTGGAGGGGAAACTGGGAATGGAGAAATTTACATGTAAATAAAGAAAATATCTAAAAGAAAAAAAAATAATGAATTTATGAAATTCTTGGGGAAATGGATGGACCTGGAGTATATCATCCTGAGTGAGGTAACCCAATCACAAAAGAACAACATGGTATGCATTCTCTGACAAGTGGATATTAGCCTAGAAGATCAGAATACACAAAGTACAAACCACAAACCATAAGAAAGTCAAGAAGAAGGAAGACCAAAATGTATATACTTAGTTCCTTCTTAAAAGGGGGAACAAAATATCCTTGGAAGGAGTTGTAGAGACTAACTATGGAGGAGAGACAAATATATTTCTGTAGAATATACATACACAATCATGCACACAAAATAAGGAATTCCAAGGATTCTAATGAAGACTACAAGACTGATTTATTTTTTGATTTACATTAATGCTGATTTTTCTTAAATATTTCTAGTGGACTTACAAAATGTGCAAGGACAAAGATGGTGTAAGATGGAGGGAATGGCCAAGTAAAGATTGGCCCAAACTGAGACCCATCTCATGGACAAACACCACTCACTTGACATTATTAGTGATACTATGTTATGCTAGTAGACAGGATCCTAGTATAACTGTCCTCTGAAAGGCTCCACCCAGCATGCAATGGAAACAGATTCAGAGACCCACAGCCAAACATTAGTTGCAGCTCAAGGGTTCCTGTGAAACAGTTGAAGCAAGGATTGCAAGAGTCGAAGAAAATAGCAAGTCAGCAGAACGACCAACAGAGTCAACTAACCTGGACTTTTGTGGGTTCCCAAAGACTGACTCACCACCAAAGAGTGCCCATGGACTAGACCTAGGCCCTGTAGATATAACAGATGTGCCATTTGTAGTTTATGCATGTTCTCAGAAACTAGAGTGGGAACTATCTTTGAATCTGTTGCCTCCCTGTGGATCCTGTTCCCCTAACTCAGCTACCTTGTCTTGACTCAGTGGGAGAGGATGCACCTACATGATGTGACAGGGTAGAGCTCTCTATTTTCAGAGTAAGAAAGGTAGAAATGGGTGTAGCAATACAGAGATGAGAGCTGGACTGATATTGGGATGTAAAGTGAATAAATATATTAATAAAAAACATTCAGCATTTAATATAAATAAGAAGGAAATAGGTTTAAACATAACTCATTTGAATTTCTTCAAGTCATTCTACAAGTAAATTCTGAGACTTGTGTAAAGTTTTCTACAGAAAAAATTTTTACAGAACTAGAAATTATTTTGCCATTTTTTGCATTCAAATTAAATCATTTATTATTTTACATAATAAATACTTTTTAAATTTATTTTTTATTCTTTAATTCGTTTTTACAGTCAAGATTTCATCTTCCTCCTGGTCTGACCCCAACAACTTCTCAAATAAATTCTTTTTTTTTTATAAGAATTTTTTATTAGACCAAATAAATTCTTAAAATAAATGAAATTGAATGAAATAAACATTAGATATGTTAGAAAATTTGTATTTTTTCACTCAACCCTAAAATTAAATAACTTTTAAATTATAGCTGATGCATATTTTTAAATGTGGAGAATTAAATGTTTTCAATTTCTTCTTTTTTACTTTAAAAATAGTAATTTTGGCAATCAAGTGGAAGCTAGAAGAAGAGAAAAGCAAAAAGCACAATGTAATATAAACTTCTTATAATGCTAGTGAGTACATGCTATAGGATTACTTTCCACCTGTGAAAATTTAAAACAAACGCATTAATTTTTATATTCAGATGCCTTTATGTCTGAAGGTAAATTAAATCATGTTCTTCTAAAATGCCTAATATTTCTAAGTAAAATTTGCTGTATTATAAAATTTATTTGTCCCATTCTTTTATTTTGAGACACTGAGGTCTTTCATTTTGTTCATTTGTTCTTGTGTTTTGAGCATCAACATGATTCTATCCCCTGTCAGTTTGAGAGACTGAAGTGTGTTTATACATGTATGGCTGGGTCACATGTGTGGGACAACCAATTTACAAGGAAGATTGAATATAAAGTAAAATGCTGTCACTTTACAGAATGAGAATCATTGCTGAGGAATAGTAAACTGGCATTTCAATGTTGTTCAAAATATAACTTATAACACATAAACAATGAAATATCACATTAAAACGGGAGAGGGGGATAGAAATGGAAAATAATAACAACACAGCATATGCTTAGCAAAAGACCTTTCATATTAAAATTTTGTAATGGATCTTTGGTAACTGCAATGTCAGAAAGAGCTCTTTTTACTTCGTCTTCTGGAAGCACACATAAGCTGACTACTACTGGGACCACGCTTTGAGGTTTGCTTTACACTCTGAGGTAACACTCTGTAGTGTTATACTTATGCCTGAATTTGTGGTATTTCCAAGCATGCTTTGATCTGTGGGAGAACCTAACACTCTGTGTATCCTTATGTGGTTAAGTGTGTTCTTTTCATACTCAAAAAAGCTATCCACTTTCCACAGGAAGTCTAGCAGTATGAGATGGAAAAATATTAAAATGAAATCATATTGAAGTTTCATTCTTCTAATAGATTCTATTCATCAAAATATTTGAGCTAAAATTGATATTATATAAGACTATATGTGGATTGTTCTCTCTACACTCACTTTTTTATCTACTGTATGAAGAGTTAAGATGAAAACAAAACATCAGAGATTTTCTACCTTTTGTGTCTAAAAGATGGATCACTTGTATAGTAGTTTTTTAGGTCTGTTACAACCAAGGTGGATGAAACAACAGGGTTTATTGTTTCACTCTTCTGGAGACAAGAAGCAGGAGAGCAAGTGTCAGGAATTCTGGTTTCTGAGCACTGTGAAGGATGAATAGAGTCAAAGACTCTGCCCTTGCTTTACCCATGACCTTTCTGTTCTTTATTTTGTCTTTTCACAAAGCTATCTCTCTATGCATACTTGTCTTGGTCCAAAGTCCTGTTTTTATAAGGGCTCCAAAGAAGCCACGCTAGACTCTTGTCTAATAACTTTATTGATATTTAATTTGTTAAATATGTTCATTCTCTTTCTTTACAATTAACCTCACTCTGGTTATTTTTGTCCTAGGAATAAGTCTATGATTTCACTATTAAAATCAGTGTATCAAACTGTTTTATTGAAAAAAGAACACTGCTTTGAATAAAAAGATTTTTAAATTAAGGGAAACAAATCTAGAATTGTAAAACTGTTTAATTATTTATTTATTTATTAGGGTATGTGTGTGCTTGTGTGTGTGTGTCTACTAAGAATTCATGAAAGTCACAGAACACATTGTAGGCATCAATTTTCTCTTTCTACCATGTAAAATCTAAGAATGTCACTAACTCAGGTTTTCAGATGTGGCAGCAGACACCTTTATCCACTAAGTCATTTTCTGTGGCCTGAAACAAATCTTAGTAATTTGACTTTCAAGGAACATGAGCTATGTTTATGCTTATATTTATTTGCAACAAGAAACAAATGACATAAAATAATGCTCAAATAAAAGCTATGAACTAATAAAATTAACTTGATCATTAAAATGGGAAAAGGCTGTGCTAAATGAAAAATATTTTTAATAAAATTCGACTAATGTTATTAAAGGATTCTCTTGCAAATTAAATGTTTTGACAGTTTTCTTATATGTTGCATCTCAGTATTTACTATTAGTGTTCAAAATAAACAGAACTGAAGAAATCTCATTAATATAGATTTGCTTCATCATTTTCTTAATTATTTTAAACCACAGTATATTTTCTTCTCAGAAATCAAACTCCATTTATATTTTCATGTAAATACACATTTTCTTTTTTTAACTTTTTTTACATTATGATGAGAAAAGTTACATGATTTCAATTTATCTGAATTTGTTAACATTTAAAAACATATTTTAAGTAAATAGAATTAAATCACATTCTTGTTTCCATTTTGTAACCCAACTCCTCTCAGAGACCACCCCTTCAATACCTACAATATCTTTTTTGTCATATTTGTTAAAATTTATAAAATATTATAACAATAAAAATAAGTATTATAAAAGTTGTTTGATATAAAACAACAATCAATTTACCAGTCTTATGTAGATGCTCATCTACAGCAATAGTGAAAATACATTTTTCTCAATATAAATTTCAAATAACTTCAAACGTATTAACTGTATATTTCAAAATAATACATTCCTGTTCTCTGGGACATCAAGCATTCACGAGACCAAGGGCCTCTCCTCTCATTGATGTCCCACAAGGCCACCTTCTGCTACATATGTGGCTGGAGCCATGGGTCCCTCCTTGTGTACTCTTTGGTTGGTGGTTTAGACCCTGGGAGCTCTGGGGGTACTGGTTGGTTCATATTGTTCTTCCTCCTATGGGGCTGCAAACCCCTTCAGCTCCTTGGGTTCTTTCTCTAGCTCCTCCATTGGGGACTTTGTACTCAGTCGAATGGATGGCTGTGAGCATGCACTTCTGTATTAGTCAGGCACTAGCAGAGCCTCCCAGGAGACAGCTATATCAAGCTTTGTCATTAAGCACTTGTTGGCATCCACAATAGTGTCTAAGTTTGGTAACTGTGTATGGGATGGATCCCTAGGTGGGATAGTCACTGGATGGCCTTTCCTTCAGTTAATTTCTGTCCCAAACTTTGTCTCTGTACCTCCTACCATGGGTATTTGACCCCCCTTCTAAGAAGGACTGAATTATCCATACTGTGGTCTACCTTCTTCTTGAGCTTCATGTGGTCAGTGAATTGTATCTTGGCTATTCCCAACTTCTGGGCTAATATCCACTTACTGGTGAGTGCATGCCATGTGAAAACACCCAATTTTTATTATCTAGTTAATTTCAAAAGTTGAACCTGAGCCTGCCTAATGTAGAAATCGGTTCCCATTGTACAGTAATGTAGGCTCAGTAAGAAAGCTTGTAAATTAATCCAGGAATGACACTCACTTAGCAGGTTTCTCACTTTGTGAGGTGAGCATCCATACTCATGGTTAACTACACATGAGAGCAAGAGATACACAGTAGATCTGCTTGTCTATGTGAGAACTCTTTGGCTAATCATTGAAAAGATAGAAAAGGGGCATGCATCTGTGGTGATTTGAATGAGTAACATCCCCAATAAGCGTGTGTATTTGAGTAATTGTTACCCAGTGGGTGGCACTGTTTAGGGACATGACACAACTCCTTGGTACAGCTTTGTTGTGGGAAAGACATTACTCAAGGAAGGCTTTGAGAGTTTATAGGCTAACCCCAGTTCTAGTTGACGTTCTCTGCTTTCTGCCTGTGGTTGAAAATATGATCTTCCTGACCTAGCTGTCTGTTGCCAAGCCTCCTCTGCATTTTCTAGGGTGCTCTTTATGTTTATATTTTCCGTCTATTATCCTTTGTAGGGCTGGATTTTTGGAAGTATATTGTGTTAATTTGGTTTTGTCATGGAATACTTTGCTTTCTCCACCTATGGTGATTGAGAGTTTGCTGGGTATAGTAGTCTGGGCTGGCATTTGTGTTTTCTTAGGGTCTGTATGACATCTGCTCAAGACCTTCTAGCTTTCATAGTCTCTGGTGAGAAGTCTGGTGTAACTCTGATAGGCCTGTCTTTATATGTTACTTGATCTTTTTCCCTTACTGCTTTTAGTAATCTTTCATTGTTTTGTGCATTTGGTGTTTTGCCTATTATGTGGTGGGAGGAATTTCTTTACTGGTCCAGTCTATTTGGAGTTCTGTAGGCTTCTTGTACGTTCATGGACATCTCTTTCTTTAGGTTAGGGAAGTTTTCTTCTATAATTTTGTTGAAGATATTTACTGACCCATTACATTGGGAATCTTCACTCTCTTCTACACCTATTATCCTTAGGTTTGGTCTTCTCATTGTGTCCTGGATTTCCTGGATGTTTTGGGTTAGGAGCTTTTTACTTTTTGCATTTTCTTTGACTGTTGTGTCAATGTTTTCTATGGTGTCTTCTGCCCCTGAGATTCTCTCTTCTATCTCTTGTATTGTGTTGGTAATGTTTGCATCTATAACTCCTGATTTCTTTCCTAAGTTTTGTATGGCCAGGGTTGTCTCTCTTTCTGATTTCTTTATTGTTTCTATTTCCATTTTTAGATTCTGGATGGTTTTGCTCATTTTCTTCACCTGTTTGATTGTGTTTTCCTATAGTTCTTTAAGGGATTTTTGTGTTTCCTCTTTAAGGGCTTCTAGCTGTTTACCTGTGTTCTCCTGTATATCTTTGAGGGTGCTAGTTATGTCTTTCTTAAAGTCCTGTATCAACAGCAGAAGAAATGATTTTATATCTGAATCTTGCTTTTCCAGTGTAATGGTGTGGCCAGGACTTGCTATGGTGGGAAAATTTGGTTCTGATGATGCCAAATGACCTTGGTTTGTGTTGTTTATTTTCTTATGCTTCCCACTGCCATCTGGTTATCTCTAGTGCTACCTGCCCTTGCTAAATCTGACTGGATCCTGTCCTTCCTGTGATGCTGGTTGTGTCAGAACTCCTCAGAGTCAAGCTGTCTCTGTGATCCTGGGATTCTGGGATTCTGTGATCCTGGGTTTGTTAGGAACCTGGGAGTGAGGCTTCCTCTGTGTGTTGTGGAACTGGCTGCAGAGCTTGCGCCCAAGGTCTTCTGAGGACACCAACCTTGACAGACCAGAAGGAACCATAACCATTGTGCTGGCAGAGTTCCTGTGTGCCTGATCCCGCTGGTCCCAGTTACTCCAGGTGTTGGGACAGATGCTGGTTCCTCCTCATCTCTTATCCTGGGCGTATCAGAGCGCCTGGGAGTGGAGCTTCCTCTGGGTGTTGTGAGACTGGCTGGGAGCTTGTGCCAAAGGTCTCTGATCCTGGGCATGTCCAATACACATTTTCTTAGTGTTTGATTCCAAATTTTTAATACATTATTTTCACTCATAGTTTTAAATTTACATTGAAAGGCCCTTTGATTGTAGATTTGGGAGTGAAGAATGTTAAAGTAATCCCACTCATATTTAAAAGGAGAAAAATGTGGACAAAAATTAAAAGTATAATATAATATATTTGGATACTATTAATATATGCTAATAGGAAGAAATCCTTCATAAAATATTCTTTTAAATAAGATGAATTTCATACATCTATTAACAAATTGCCAAAGCCATCTTCTATCCTTGAAAAGATAAGATGTGATTGCAGTACTAAGATAGTACAGTTTGGAGTGAACGCTACAGGAAGAAAAAAAATGCTAACATACTATGAAAACTGTGACTTCTTTTCAAATACAGAAACACGATGTGGAGAACAAATTCAGAACCTGCAGTCCTGAGATATGCCCAAAGTAATATAATACGTATATGTGTTAAGTTGTATAAAGTTATGGCAATCAGGACCAGAGTGGTAGCAGAGATGATGGCTACGGGGACAGGCAGGAGGGTAAACATTAATTAATATGATTTCACAAGTTTGATTAGTTTTAAAAATAACTTGAGATTGTACATTAATAGGAGCTCACATTTAAATTTTAAAATATTTTTAAAGATCTTAGTTAATGCTGTGTTGTATCCATTATATTTTGGTGACAATTTGAATAATTGAGCTTGGGAACATTTGTATGATAATTTAATTAAAATTCTCTGCCAGTTGTTCTTATTTCCCCATGTCCGATTGCCAGTATGTTTGGTAATGGTGGAAGTTGCTGAGAAAAATGCTTTTAATTTACAATGAATTTCTCTTTCTGCATAAAATAACAAACATCATAAAATTTTATTTAGTCATTTATTAAGATGGCAATACACTATACCAAAAAGATTGTGGTCCTGTCAGTACAAAGTCTTCCATCAATTCAGCACAGACAAACCTAGTTCAGCTCCATGGAAATCTGAGTGCATTGCACTAAGTAGAAAACATGCTACTCAACAAATAAACACAGGGAGGAGGTTTGCCAAAGACAGTGTTTACTAATGACTTTCAATACTGTCAGCCAGGACAGAATGAGGGGAGGCCAGTTTCAAGGATTTAACTTCTACTCTTGATATAGATTGCTGGCAGAACTTGGCTGGGAATTTCTTGTGTGAGCCGTATAATTTTCTGGTGAATTTAAAGGAAATAATGACAATATGAATTTTGGGGGAAAGGTTAACTTAAAATCCAGTCCATAGGCATGACTGTAGGCTAGGGATGTGAATACAAACCATAATACCACATAAAGGATAGACTCTAACAATTTTACCTTAAGTCTACAGAGCAAATCATACAGCGCCAGGGCTGGACCTAGGCTGTATTTTGTTGTTTTTCTCTTCAAAATCCAAATTCAGGACATAATTCCCATATTACTGAAAAGTCAAGACAAATGGAAAGGAATTTGGTTAGAAATATAGTACCCAAACCTCACTTATGTCTCGGTCAAAAAGAAGATAAATTTTTAGCAATTTGAGTAAAATAATTTGCAGTTATCCATTCACATTTAAGATTAACTCAACTTCCAGGTTATTCTCAGATACAATATTCTAGCGGGTGAGGCAGGTGGATCACTATGAGTTTATATTAGACTTGACTACACAGTAAGTTCTAGGCTGGCTTGAGCCACACAGGAATGCACCCTTTCTAAATAAAATTTTAAAAAAGTGAAAAAATTGAGATAGGAAAAAGTACATCTCAATATTGACAGGATATCTTTTCAGTGATTTTTTTTCTGTTGCTCCTTAGTCCCAAAATTTGGTTTTACACTTGGGAATAGGCAACCATTATACTTCTGTCTGTCCTATTCTAAAATTTATCAGAGAAGCTTTGTCTTGAGGTTGGTAGTGTTTATACAAGTATTCAGACCAAATGCTTTGAATTAGCAACTGTATGTATGTTCAGTCGTAGATGGGATGTTGTTTCATTGATCCCTACTTTAAGTGAAGGAGTACACGGTTGAAGAGGAGGCGAAAAGAATGTGAAATATATGGATAGGGGGGATTCCAGTGACTTGTTATTCTCTATACCTGACAGGGTTCTGAGACAAATAAACTCTCAGCCAATTATGTTACCTGCAGAAAATCAAGTTGAAGTGTCCTACCTGTAGATAATGTACTGGATGATACCTGAAGGCTGCTCAGAAAGGGACAGCCACTTTTCTATGATACTCTAAGATTGTTCTTAGATGATTCTGGTAACACTTGGGAAAAATATATTATTGATCCATTTTCCTCTCCTTTTTTTCTAAATTTTCATGTTACTAAAACTAGCAATATCATTAAATTCGCATTAGTATTTATATGTTGCATTGTGTTTTACAGACAGCTCAGCAGTTAAGAAAGTTTGGTGTTTTGCAGAGAACCAGAGATTGGTTACCAACATTCACATTGGTACCTCAAAAGAAGTTGAAATTTTAGCTCCAAGAAATCTAACCCCTTCTATAGACTTATGAAGATATTTACAAACAGTACACACAAACACACATGCACATATACACACACACATACACACACACATAGCACGCAGCACACCTCCACGCATACATGCAAGTGCACCTGCACACAAATACTAAATAAATAATTGAAAAATATAAATTTTATACATTGCATTTTGTTTTACTTGATTTAAACTAAATATAATTACATTATTTATAATCTTTCTCTTTCCCTTCCAACATATTCTCATGTCTGATGACTATATTTAGTACTGCTTGTACATATATTTTGGGAGACTGATCACTTGGAATAAGATAACAAAGTAGGTTGCTCATCTCTGGAGAAGAATACTTCTCCCTCACTCAACAGTTTTTAATCACTGGTGGTTTGGCATCTAGGGTGGAGACCTGTGCTATTTTCCTATCTTCATTGGCATGTCAAGTGATATCATTGTTCGGCTGCTTAACCAGCTATCATTTCATAGATATGTTGACTTTTGAAATTTCATAGATATGTAGACTTTGTCATCTCTAATAGATTCAGTCTCATAACATACTAATTGGACTTCTGAATCTTAAAATCCTTTGACTGTTTTGTCAACAATGTATGTCAACTTTGTCTTAAGCATATGGGTTGTTTTTTAAACGAATCAGCTGTATGGGACTAGACACCCAATAATCAGTCCTTCTCTGATTTTTACCTGTTATGCTTTTCTCTAATAGTCTTCATGTATTATGAAAATGAGCTTCTTTGATGAGTAGTGAAATCTATCCTTAACCATGCGTGTGAGAATAAGTGTCTAAGTTTATACCTTAATTATACAGCTTTATTCCCTTAGTCATATAGCTAGGATTTTATCTAGGCAGGTAGCAGTATTAGACACTTTATGGCGATTCATGCATACTTTGCTACATTTTCACTATCAGGCATGATTTCCTGCTCAGTAAATCTAAGTCCAATTAAACAGTTGGCAGATAACAGCAGAATATAAGTAGAACTGTTGCACCTTTAGAATATCTTGCCAACTGGTTGTTAGATTTGTGTCTTACCAAATCCCTTCCTTTGCTTCCTTGGTTAGCACATTACTTGTTTCAAATGGATTTTTCAACCATGGGGATGTTGAGTGTGGATGTTTACATGTCTTTTCCTGGTCTAACTGCCCAGGTGAGCAACTCAACTAACATTCATGCTCAAAATAACAATTTCCCCTAAACAGTAATGAAGGATATTCTGTATTCCCTGGCTCTCCACACATTGCTAACTCTAGTCGAGTGTCTCTCTGCTACACATCTCTCTGTAATTAAGCATACATTTCCTGTTAGTTTTGAGCTTATTTCCCTTAAGTATGTTTTACATATCCTTTCAGAACAACATGTTTACATATTTATAATTTTAGTTTTCTCTCCTTTTGAGTTTTCATACTATTGATTGTCATGACTTTTATGTTCCAGGAATCCTTCCTTCAATATATTAATGTTCATTGTTGTTTGCCATCCATATTCTAGAACTTTCTTCATTCCCGCTGTGTCACCAGTTTCTGTGTTTTATATTTCCTATCACATCAGTTTATCTAAATTCTAGGATCTTCACTCAGTTTATTTTCTAATATTGGTTAATATTCATCATACTGTTAAAAAATTTTATTTAATTCAAAATGCCCCAGCATAGGGGAATGCTTAAGAAGTGAGGCAGGAGTGGGTGGGTCAGTGTGGGAGCACCCTCATAGAAGCAGGGAAGAGGAGGATAATATAGGGGATATGTGGAGGAGAAACCAGGAACAGGGATAATATTTGAAATGGAAATAAATAAAATAATCAATAAAAAGTTCCTTGACTAATGTTGTGGTATACACTTGGGAATCTACGTCAGGAATTTTTAGTTCAATATCGTGTGGGTTATAAAGGCATCCTGCCTCAAAAAGCAACAGTTTTTCCTTTTTTAATTTAATTTTACTTGTTTGTTTATTTCCATCCTGCTCACTGTCCCCCTCCCCAGCTACTTTTCCTTGGAGGATCTGTCATTATTTTGGTGACTCTTTCTTGTTTTCTTGCAAACTCTTCCATCATTTAGTCCCCTTGTTTCATAATTTCTCTAAGGAGGAGAGTTGCTACTAATGTACTTTTTATTTGGCCTAAGTCTATCTGTATGTGTTTACTATTTCTACCCTTCACACATGCGTTTCAGCAACATACGTACTGTTCTTTCCCATGGATTCAACAGACACCTTTCTCCCTGTGCTCTCTAGAAAGAAAATTTATTATTCTAAAACTTCATTGTTATTGGAAATTTTTAGGTACTCTCCAAATTACACTGCCTTCAGAACTGATCTTTAATTGATGCTAAGGCTTGGCCCTAGTCAACCTTACTGCAGTTCTGGAAGATAACTAGTTTGATTCTACTTTTCCTGTGTCAAGTTAAGGTCTTTCATCCAATGATAGTCATGAAAACCTTTTCTTTTCTGTTATGATTTGATTCATCTGTGCATATTTGTAGCTTCTGTCACTATAGAATAAGAGATTTGGTCCATTTATGTATGTGCCCTATGGAATCATAACTCCCTCTCTTGCTCTATCATTTTCTTAATTACTTAATCACTTTATTGAAATAGTTGGCTTCTTCATATGATAATACAATTATATCTTATCGTAGAAATTTCACAAAAGTCAATCTTCTAACTCCACTGGACTTTCCTAGGTTTTCTTTTAACTTTTAAAAAGATTTTAGCCATATTCACTGCTCTATTTTTCTAAGTGTAAACAATCAGCTTTAATGGTTTCAAAAGGCAGTGGGAATGCAGATTAAACAACCATAACTTTCCATAAGTAATCTGTGCTCTGGCATTTATTTTGAGGATAGCAGGCATTGTCTAGTTCCTTATGTCAGGAATAATTTAGCATTTATGTGGCACTTTACATTTTCAAAGTGTTTCTTGATCATTAATAAAATATTTCCTTTCCACATTCCTGTCAGAGGGGTCAGTATAACTACCAGTAACTAAAAGTACTTAATAACAAATGCTGAAAGAGTTACTCTAATCCTCTCTGCTTCATGGTATTAATTTAAAAACTCTATGAAACATTCTTTAAATCTGAGCATTTATTAAATCCATTGACTACGGTGCTTTAAATTCCATGAATTTAAAATAAGGGTAAATTACTCTAAATGACACCATGGCAAGCTTAACATCATAATTTCTCTTCCAAAATCAGGCTGCAGTCAGTGAAATCCAACAGCAAATCCATAGTAAGTATTTTCTGGACCATGGCCTATTGTATTATTGGAGGACAGACTTACAGAACTCCTAGTGTTAGCAATATTTTACTTGAAGCTGAATAATGTAACAGAGATTGATTAAAGGTTAAAATCATATTTGATAGAGGATGTTGATGTTCACGTCACTCTAAAGGAACCTGAGTCAGCACTGTATAATTAGCTCATGAAGATGACAGTCCCTGTCCCCAGATATAGGTGGACTGACATCTATGAGAAAATATGCTCCTGTGCTCATGATCTAGAGTGCAGTTGTCATTGCTTCTAAAAGCTCCTTCTTAAGAGCTTTCAATAGTGTATATATCATGAAGAAATTTTATATGCTAAATGAAAATAATTTGAGAGTTAATTTCATATTTTGTTTTGCTCTTTTGTGTGATTACTCTTTGTGCATTTGAATATTTTCTTTGTATTACGTAAAGTATCTTTAGAATATCTAAATAAAAGCAGCAATGTGTGTAATGGAGAATAGGGATAATAGACGAATTTGTAAAATAAAGAGTACAGGATATTATCAAGGGAGTTGAAAGGAATGACTCTTTGATTAAAGGTTGAAGTTCTAGGGATGACCATCTGCCTGTGACTGAGTGGTCACTCTGTTGAGTGTAAATGAAATATACCTCTTTTTTTTCAATAAAATATGACAAAGTGATAAGATTTTATGAATGTTATTGAATTTCCCAATCAAGTATATTTAAGCCAGTCATGATAGATACTGTACTGCACTGCACTGGCTGACCCAGATGAAAAAACACTTAAAATAGAAAAAAGACTCAGAGGTGAGTTCCTCCCTTCACTTGCTCTGTCAAATAATCATTCTTTCCACAGAACATGCACAAAACAGATCTGCAAATGATCAAGGATGTTCTGGCCCCTTCTATCATCAGAAGATGTTCTGTATAGAAGGCATGAAAATAATCCAGTGTCCATGGTCATGCATTCATGATAAAACAACAATCAGATATTCTGATTACGTTGGAAGCAGGTACTTCACTACATGAGACACCCAATGTGAATGTTGCCTAGCTGATAATGTATTCTCAGTATCAGTACTAGTTTTGCTGCTGGGAACTGGGAGTTAATAGCCACAAGTAGTATATGACTTTACAGTTTGAAAATGGGTGTGGAGATTTCTGAAGTGTTGAATTCTGTCTGAGACATACGACTTATATCTGTCTTACTCAGTAACCTCTCTTTTGTAATAGGTTACCCTTAAAGCAAGTCCAAATCACAGTTATCTAATTAAATCTTTATGATTATTTTCCAACATGGATTCTATTATTGTTCAATTTTTCCATATTCAAAAATCATTCTCATTGGTCATTTTTCTTAACTTTAAGAGCCATAAAAAAGGAACATTTCATGTATATTTATAGATACAATAAATAGTACTACTGTGTTCTGTTAAATATGAATATTTAATTACTAGAACAGAAATATCAACCCATTATTCAGTTTTTATTTAGAATTTTGAAATTACTGACTTGATGTTTTATAAATAAGAATCTATCAACATTTCATATTCATATCTGATTCTGAAATATTTAACTCGTGTTACCATTTTATTGTAAATGTCCCCTTAACAATAAAATGAAACTGAAAATATATTTGATATGGCATTCTGTTATGTTCTGACAGTCTATGGGTACTCACAAAAATCTGTTCTCTGTGTTAAAAAAAATTGACTGTGGTTCTAGAAGTCAAATGGGAAAATGAAAATTGACAGCTATTTTCTCTGCTTATAATATTTATGTCCAATTATGGAATTACTTAAATTTTTGATATCAAAATAAATAGGAGAGTCAGAGAGGAAACACACACACACATACACACACAAACACACACCTCAAAATAATAGGCAAAGTGTGCAGACAGGATCAGATATATAGTAAATTTATAACAGTAGGCATCTGAAGAATGACATGATGGCCTATGTTGATTCTTGTCATATTAATATTGGTGTTGGTGATCCATTAAATAAGTAAACCAGAAAACTAAACATATTTTAACATGAAATTGCATTAAGGAATGTGTAAAGGGTATAGAGAAACAGTATAAAACAAATAGATGGTGACATGACACCAACAGTCTACTGCAGATACTCATAGCAGGAAACTTCAACCACGGAGTTCTTCCCATAAGTCAGAGTGGAGGCAAATGCCAACAAGATCACTGGTCTCTTAGGGATTCAGTACTTGTAGAAGGAAAGGCATGTGTGAAGTAGTACTGGAGTATGTCAAAACCACTATTCCATAAAAAGATAACACTCATATTCAGTAAAAAACAGAAATGAGACATCAATATTTTCAACTTGAAAATAAACTGTGAAATTTGATATTGAAGACCTGCAAAAATTAAGTGGCTTATGGGAATATGTTTCAATGAGAAATGAACTGAAGCTCAAATCCGTAATATATGTCATTATTCTGTATGTTATCTACAAACAAAAGCCATAGAGACATTCATTAATTGAATGAAAAAAATGTAAAAATTAACATCTAAAGTGGTATTTGAAACAAATAACTGTTATATTGAAATTTGTCTCATCTTGGATGTGTTCTGATACAAGGAAACAAATATGACATTTCTCTTTACAAGTTAGTTTTGCAATATATGCTTGTTTTTGTCCTTTGAAGATATGAATAAAATTAAATTCTACTAGTTCTGACCTATTCCTAACACTGTTCTTCATCTATCTCTTTGTTCTTTGAAACCATAGCTTTTTGCATTCCTATAAAATATTGAGTTAGAACTTGCTAAACTTGAAAGTTGTCAAGATTCAGAAAGCTAGACATTTGGAATATCTATTATTCCATTTCTAATTTGCTATGTATAAAATTAAAACTCAATCACTAGAAAATGAGCACCCTGAGCAGTCCGTTCCAAGGTGAGAGTGGAGTTCAATGATGCTGTATGCAAATGCTGTCATTGCCTATGTGTTCAGTGCATGTTATACTATGAAGAATGTAAAGTCAGAACTATTTCATATTTCTTTTCTTTTTAAAGATATTTTCTTTATTTACATTTCAAATTTTATCTCATTTCCTCATTTCCCCCTGAAAACACCCCTATTGCATCCTCTGTCCTCCTGTTCACTAACCCACCCACGTCCGGTTCCTTGTTGTGGTATTCCCCTACACTGGGGCATTGAGCCTTTACAAGGCCAAGGGCACCTCCTCTCATTGATGTCCCACAAAGCCATCCTCTGCTATATATGCAGCTGAAGCCTTGAGTCTCTCCTTTTGTACTATTTGGTTGCTGGTTTAGTCACTGGGAGCTCTGGGGGTACTGGTTGGTTCATATTGTTGTTCCATAACTAGTAAATAGTCATGACTCATCAATATCTAAACTGGCAACCATAATTTCTCTAGCCAATAGAATTGTATTTTTATAAACTGTTTTTCTCTAACCTCACTTGGATCAAAGTGTGTCCTCTTCTTTGCTCCCATTTTTCTCCACATCCATCAAACTTGTAGTAACAGCTAAATTAAATTAAACACATAGTTATTTTATAGTTAATTTGGCTCCCAATTTCTGGTTGCTCCCAGGGATGAGAAAATCTAGAGGTACCCAAGTGATGGTATGTAATCTTGCCCCAAAGTTATTAATGATTTGGTGAATAAAGATATCTACAGACAGTGGAGAGCCTGCCTCCAGGGACTCAGTGACTTTCTAAGGTGGGACCAGCCAGGAGGCACAGGCCTCAGGAGTCGCAGGGGAGTAGCAGGGCTGCAGGGACAGGATACTCCAACCTCCAAGTGAGGGCAGTGGATCTGCAATCCTCTCAGCCCCTTCCCTGCCAGTGGAGAGCCTGCCTCCAGGGACTCAGTGACTTTCTAAGGCAGGACCAGCCAGGAGGCAAAGGCCTCAGAAGTTGCAGGGGAGTAGCAGGGCTGCAGGGCCAGGATCCTGTCAGCCTCCAAGTGACAGTGGTGGATCAGCAACCCTCTCTGCCCCTTTTCTGCTCATGGAGAGCCTGCCTCCAGGGAGTGCTCTAACCTAGGGACACACACATCTATGCCCAGGATTTACCAGAGGAGAGCTGATCTCCCAGAAGTACTGACACAGGCTTATAGACCCACAGTAGAAACAAGCTCTAGTCAGAGACAGAAAGAATATCTAATACCAGAGATCAACAGATGGCGAAAGGCAAATGCAAAAATCCTACCAACAGAAACCAAGACTATTTGGCTTCATCAAAACCTAGTACTCCAACCACAGTGAGTTCTGGATATCCCAAAACACTGGAAAAGGATTAATATAGTAAATATGGCCATTTTACTGAAGGCAATCTACAGATTCCATGCAATCCCCATCAAAATTCCAACTCAATTCTTCCAGACTTAGAAAGAGCAATTTGCAAATTCATCTGGAACAACAAAAAACCCAGGATAGCCAACACTATTCTCTACAATAAAGGAATCTCTGGTGGAATCAAAATCTCGGACCTTAAGCTGTACTACAGAGCAATTGTGATAAAAACTGCATGGTATTGGTACAGTGACAGGCAGGTAGATCAATGGAACAGAATTGAAGACCCAGAAATGAACCCACACGACTATGGTCACTTGATCTTTGACAAAGGAGGTAAAACCATACAGTGGAAAAAAGACAGCATTTTCAACAGATGGTGCTGGCTCAATTGGCAGTAGCATATAGAAAAATGCAAATTGATCCATTCTTATCTCCTTGTACAAAGCTCAATTCCAAGTGGATCAAAGACCTCCACATTAAACCAGGTACATTGAAACTAATAGAAAAGAAAGTGAGGAAGAACCTCGAACAAATAGGCACAGGGGAAAATTTCCTAAAGAAAACACCACTAGCTTATGCTCTAAGATCAAGAATTGACAAATGGGACCTCATAAAGTTGCAAAGCTTCTGTAAGGCAAAAGACACTGTCAACATAACAAAACGGCAACCAACAAATTGGGAAAAGATCTTTACCAATCCTGTATCTGATAGAGGACTAATATCCAATGTATACAAAGAACTCAAGAAGTTAAAAGTTAGACTCCAGAGAACCAAATAACGGTATTAAAAAATGAGGTACAGAGCTAAACAAAGAATTCTCAACTGATGAATACTGAATGATTAAGAACCACCTAAAGAAATGTTCAACATCCTTAGTCATCAGGGAAATGCAAATCAAAACAACTCTGAGATTCTACCTCACACCAATCAGATTGGCTGGGATAAAAAACTCAGGTGACAGCAGATGCTGGAGAGGTTGTGGAGATAGAGGAACACTACTTCATTGCTGGTGGGATTGCAAACTGTTACAACCATTCTGGAAATCAGTATGGTGGTTCCTCTGGAAATTAGGCAGTTCTACTGGAGGACCCAGTTATACCACTCCTGGACATATACCCAGAAGATGCTCCAAGATGTAATAAAGACACATGATCCACAATGTTCATAGTAGCCTTATTTATAATAGCCAGAAACTGGAAAGAACTCACATGTCCCTCAACAGAGGAATGGATACAGAAATTGTGGTACATCTATACAATGGAGTACTACTCAGCTATTAAAAACAGTGAATTTATGAAATTCTTAGGGAAATGGATAGATCTGGAGAATATCATCCTGAGTGAGGTAACACAATCACAAAAGAACACACATGATATGCATGCACTCTCTGATAAGTTTTTATTAACCCAGAAGTTTGGAATACAGGAAGAACAACCCACAAACCACAAGAAACTCAAGAAAAAGGAAGACCAAAATGTGCATATTTCATTCCTTCTTAAAAGGGGGGACAAAATACTCAGGGAAGGAGTTGCAGAGACTAACTATGGAGCAGAGACTGAAGGAAGGACAAGCCAACCTGATATAGCTATCTCCTGAAAGGATCTGACAGTACCTGACTAATACAGATGTAGAGGCTCACAGCCATCCATTGAACTGAGTACATGGTCCCCAATGAAGGAGTCAGAGAAAGTACCAAGGGAGCTGAAGAGTTTGCAGCCCCCTAGGATGAAGAACATGAATTAACTAGTACCTTCAGAGCTCTTAGGAACTCAACCACCAACCAAGGAGTATACATGGTGGGACTGATGGCTCTGGCAGCATGTGTATAGTAGAAGATTGCAAAGTCAATCATCAATGGGAGGAGAGGTCCTTCGTCCTGTGAAAGTTCTGTGCCCCAGTGTAGGAGAATTCCAGGCCCAATAAGTGGAAGAGGGTGGTGTGGCAAGCAGGGGGAGGGGGAGCCAACAGGGGTTTGTTCTTGTTGTTTTTGTTTGTTCGTTTGTTTGTTCCTTGGAGGGGAATCTGGGAAAAGAAAAATCATGTGACATGTAAATAAAGAAAATATCTAATAAAAAAAAAGATACTTACAGACAATAGGTGGGTAGAAGAGAGAAGGGCAGGGTCTTGCATGATTCCTGGGCTTGGAGGTTGGAGGAGACCACAAAGAGGGAGAAGAGGAAGGGAGAGAAGAGACATACCATGGGTTAGGAGTCAAAGAAGCATGTCCATGAAGGATGGCAAATTGAGTTAAAGCCAGCTCAGATGAAATATTGTAATAACTCAGGATTATCAGTATGAAATAGATTTTAATAGCATAGAGGGTAGATATCATATATTGGATGTCATAATTTTTGACTTATGAACATGGTAATGAAATTGATGTTTGGCCTTATCTATTCACTGCTTAGTTTACAATCATGTGATTTTAATGTTGGTTTCTTGTTAGTTAAAGAATTAATTGCATTAGACTGCACTCTCTTATCCACACTCTTACTCAACTGGTGAGAACCGACCTTCAACCTTTTGCTAAATACAGAGAAAATTTTCTTTTGAGCTTTTCATCTGAAGCATAATTTTACCAAATTCATTGCTTCATATGTCCTTCGATTTTGAAGTGTCTTACAAATAAAATGCCAGACCAACTTGGAATTAGTTATGTAGCTGAAGCTAAGGTGAATTTGATGATCACCCTTCACCTACAAGAGTTTCAAGTGTATGAGTGGAGCAACAATCCTTGATCCAGAAATTTTATGTATGCCATTCTTGACTGTTTTTGAGGTTTATTATAGTTGTTTTACATTTTATAGTTCCAGAAAATAAGAAAATAATACCGGTGCTTTGGCATATTTGAAATTGTGACCCAGAATTCAAATAAATACTTTACAAATACCTGGGATAAAGAAAATTCCAACACTATTATTCATCAGAGAAATTAAAATTAAAACTACCTTGACATTTCATCTTACATCAGACAGAATGGCCAATATCAATAAAATAAATAACAGCTCATGCTTGCAAGGATATGGAGTGAGAAAAAACATCCATTGATGATGGAACTACATGTTTGTACAGCCACTATGGAAATCAATTTTGCAAGTTCTCAAAAGCTGTAAATACATTTCAAGATCCAGCAATCTAGCAAAAGATTCTTTATCCTATCATAGAAACATTTGCTCTACTGTGTTGTTTCCCTATTCATAATAGCCAGAATTTGAAAAAAAATATATTAGATATTCTTCAACAGATGAACAGATAAAGAAAATATGGTGTATTTACACTGTAGAAAATTACTGAGCCATTACAAAAATGAAATAAGTCTCATGCCTAATGACCAATCTTTGGTTGGCTATTTCCTCTATCCCTGCTTCATCTTTATCCCTGTGCATTTTGTAGGCAGAACAAATTTTGGATCAAAGTCTTTATGTGTAGGTTGATATTCACCTTCCTCAACTGAATTCCCACTTGGCTACAGGAGATTGTCACTTTAGTCCTGACACTGACCCCCATCATTTCTGTTCTCTCTTCTGACCCTCTTCTCAAGCTCATTTTCATTTCTGCTTCCTCTGCAAACTTACATCATTTTCCTTCCCTCCATTTTTAGTACATACCATGACTGCTTTTCTGGGTCTGGATTATCTCTTGCAGGATATTTTCTAGTTCTACCCATTTGCCTGTGAATTTCATGATGTCTTTGTTTTTAAAAGTTGAATAGTATTCAGTTGTGTAACTATACCACATTTTCTTTATCTGTTCTTTGACTAAGGGACATCTAGATTGTTTCCACCCTCTGGCTTTTACAATTAAAGCTGCTATGAGCATAGTTGAGCAAGTGTTTTTGTAGTTTGGTCAGGCCTTTTTGGGGTATCTGTTCAGGAGTGATATAGCTCAGTGTTCAGTTTTTCTGAGAAATTACCAAATTGCCAATTTGAATTTCATGTCATTGGAGAAATTCAATCCCTGAAACTATTAGTGATACTCTGCTATGCTTGTGGAGGTATATAGCATACATCTCTCCTGAGAAGCTTTATCCAGATACATATGAAGAGACCACAGAAAAACTTTAGGCAGAGCTCAAGGAGTCTTGTGGAAGAGTGTGGGATAAGATTGAGGGAGACTGTAGGATCAAGAACCCCACAAGGAAACCTACAGTGTCAAGTAAACTAGGGTCATGGGGGCTCACAGAGACTGAACCATCAATCAAAGAGTATGCAGGAGCTGAACATAGGCTCCTTACACCTTAGTTCTTTCTTCCTGTGGGTTCCCTAAAAATCAGAGAAAAGCCTGTCTCTGACTCTGTTTGCCTGCCACTGGATCCCCTTCATCCAGCTACAATGTCTGTTTGGACTTCAGCAGGAGAGGTCACACTTAGACTTTCTGTGACTCTATGTGCCATGGCAGGTTGGTGTCCATGGGGGTCTTCTCAATCTCTAAGAAGAAGGCAGAGTATAATAGGGGGAGGGAGCTATGAGAGTACTGGGAGGAGACAAAAGTGGGGTTCTATATTCCAGATGTAAAGTAAACATAAATAAATCAATAAAAAAACTCAATTATCAAGTAAATAGAAGTAGAAAACAACAAACAAAAAACAATGAACAAAAGAAAAACATCCCAAACAACCAAACATGGAAAAACATATATGTTATAAACAGGCTTATATGTGGATTTTCACTGTTAAGTCAGTAGTAATCAAGTTTAGTACTACAATGTGGATCTGCCAAGGAAGGAGAAATTGAAGAGTTACAGGAGGAATGTGGAGGGGAGCCTGTAATGGCATGATCAAACAGAGAAGGGATATAAGAAGGATACCAGAAAGGGAATATGAGGATGAACAGGTAAACATAAGAGCCATTTGCGTGTGTGTGCTTTTGTGTGTGTGTGTGTGTGTGTGTGTGTGTGTGTATGTGTGTGTGTATATGTATGTATATGTGTGTGTGAAGGTTATCTAAATGAAGTCACCAAATAACAAAGAAGACAGCATCCTAACTGGTCAACACTTGCCATCAAATGAAAGCACAATAGAAATTCTATGCATCATTGGAGGTTCTCTGTCTCATGTTTTGTCATATCTTGTTTACTTTTTGTCTCTCAGGTTGTTTTCATATATATTATAGTTTGTGTTTTTATATTTTTATGTAATTCCTGTCAGGGAAGTTTATCTGTGCATCTATATCTATATCTATTTGTGTGCTTTTTACTTCCATTTTTTAGACTTTTTTCTGTTTATTTAGTCATTTTCCAAACAAAGAAGTTTTATCTTACCTTACTGCATTTTATTATTCTGTAGACACAATAGTCCTCAACTTAACTAATCCTACAACTTTTTCATACAACCCCTCATGCTATAGTAACCTCTAATCATAAAATTATTTTGTTGCTATTTTCAAACTGTAATTTTGCTAGTATTATGAATTTTAATGAAAATATCTGATATGCAAGATATCTGATATGTGACCTCTGTTAAGGTGGTATTTGACTTTAATACGGTTGCAACCTCAGGTTGAGAATTGTTGTTTTAGATTGCATTAAGGGCTCTCTTACCAAAAACAATCTACAAAATTACAGTCTATCTAAATTTCAACATAATTCTTTTCAGATCATGAAAAGACAATTCTCAACTTCATATGGACAAACAGAAAACCTAGGATAGCTAAAACAATCATGT
Source organism: Mastomys coucha (assembly GCF_008632895.1). Taxonomy (NCBI): domain Eukaryota; kingdom Metazoa; phylum Chordata; class Mammalia; order Rodentia; family Muridae; genus Mastomys; species Mastomys coucha. The sequence goes on from NW_022196914.1 coordinate 10,972,134, forward strand.
ATAATAAAAACTGTTTTCCATATTACCATCCCTGGGTTCAAGCTTTTCTATAGAATTGTGGTCATAAAATACACATAGTATTTGCATAAAAATGGGCACACTGATCAAGCAAATAGAATTGAATACCCAGGCAAAAGTTCAAATACCTAAAGACCACTGAATGTTGTTTTAAATAAAACCAGAAATACACACTAGAAAAAAAGACAGAATCTTCAACAAACATGCTATAAAACTGGATGTTTTCATGAAGAAGAATGTAAATAAATATATATTTATTTTCCTGCATAAAACTCAAGTCCAAGTAGACCAAAGTCTTCAACATAAAGCCAGACTCTGAATTTAATAGAAGAGAAATTGGGGAACAGCCTTGAATATACTGACACAGAGAACAACTTCCTAAGGGGCACACTGATAGTGAATGCTCTAAGAGCAACCATTAATAAATGGGACCTCATAAACTGAAAAGTTTCTATAAGGCAAAGAACAGAATCAAACAGACAAAAAGACAGCCTAGAGAATTGGAAAACATTTTAACTAACTCCATATCCTCTTAGTCCCTAATATCCAAAATATATAAAGAAATCAAGAAACTAGATATCCAAAAAACAACAACTACAACAACAACAATAAATGATCCAATTAAAAATTGGGGTATGGACCCAGACAGACATTCTCAATAGTGGCATCACAAATGGCTAAGGAACACCTGTTTATTTTCTAAGGACAGATGAAAAGTGCACCTAACCCTCAAGAGCCCTGAGGCCCCAGGAATTGGGAGGTCTGGTGAGGTGGGGGTAGGAAGGTAGGGACATCCTCTTGGAGACAGGCTGTACTGTGTAAAGAAGGGAGGAGGTATGGGATAGAAAGATGTCAGGGTCAGACCAGGAGGGGGGATGAATACTTGACTGTAAATGCATTAAAAATAAATGAGAAAGAGAGAGAGTGGGGAGAGAGAGGGAGGGGGAGAGAGGGAGATGGAGAGAGAGAAGGAGAGGGAGAGGGAGGAGTAGAAAGAAAAGAAAGAAAGAAAGAGAGGAGAGAGAGAGAGAGAGAGAGAGAGAGAGAGAGAGAGAAAGAAAAAGAAAGAAAGAAAGAAAGAAAGAAAGAAAGAAAGAAAGAAAGAAAGAAAGAAAGAAAGAAAAAGAAAGATTTAGATAGGAAAGGAAGGGGTGAGGGAGGAGTTTGGGCAAGTGAAACCATAATCATAATATAATGAATGATAAAATATTAAAACAATTAACTTTGGTGATCATGGAAAAATAAAAAAGCAAACAGAACAGAACATAAATCTGAAGTTTTTTTTTCTCTCCCTGCTACCCTACATAGTGATATGCTATATTGTTAGTTTATCCTATTTCTCCTATAATACTGTGAAACAAAACTAAAAAGCTGTACTTGATTTAGTAGGAATAACTCTTGTTATTCAGGATATAAGAAAACTGGGATATATGAATTAATCTTAAAGCAAACTGAAGTAATTTAGTTCTATGTCCTAATCACTATAGTAATGACTATGAATGCATTCTTTGAATTGTAATTTTTTTGTGTACATGCAATGGAATTTGTTTCATTGTCTTTACAATCCATGTTATTACCTCTTCTATGTATTAATAAGAGTGTATACTTCATTAAATAAGAAAACACAGGTAAATTGGTAATAAAGTATGATAACATAAACCATATGTCATATGTATTACACTATTCTAATGATACTTCCCAATCATAAAATTTGCTGTGAAAGAAAAAAATAAAACAAATTTTTCCATTTTTTAAAAAAACTCAACCAATGGACAGAAGCTAGGGACCCCTGTGGTTGAACTAGGGAAAAGCTGGAAGAATCTGAGGAGGAAGGCGACCCCATAGGAAGATCAGCAATCTCAACTAACCTGGGTCCTGGAGATCTTGCAGATACTGAGCCACCAACCAGGCAGCATATACTGATGTGAGGCCCCACAACACACACACACAGCAGAGGGCTGCTGGATCTTGACTCAGTCAGAGAAGATGCACCTAACCCTCAAGGGACTGGAGACCCCATGGAGTGGGGAGGCCTGATAAGGTGGGTGTAGCAGGTGGGAACATCCTCTTGAAGACTGGAGGGGCTGGAAGGAGGAATAGGATGAGGAACAAAGGACATAATGGAATTGGGATAAAGACTGAACTGTAAAAAAAAATTAAAGAAAAAGAATAAAAATAAATAAAACACAGTGGATGCTAGGACACATGGAAGTTTTCATACTATTTCTTAAATCAAATTTTATATTTCTGACAAATTTACATGAGCTAGGCTATACTTTTTTCATGTTTCATTATTTTCAGGGCAGCAATATATATTTTTGTTTGGTTTGGTTGGTTTGATCTGCTTTTTATTATTTACTTATTTTTTTAGTTTTTTTGCATGACACCTATTTAATCATTTTAGTGTGAACAAAGAATTTTACAATCAATTATTTTGATAATACAATCTCATTTACTTGTGGAATGAAGTTTGGGTTGTTTTCAGATAGCCACTTTTACACTGCAATTAAGATTTATTATAGAAATCAGATATTTTATGGGAACTTCAGATGCTGAAATTAACTAATTGAAAATTTAAAAGAAAAAGTTTTAGAAAATATAACATTTGAAAATTTTCTATAAAAAAACTGAACTTCAGAGAAAAATCTGATTAACGGTGCCTCCCTCATGAATTCAGTGTTTTATTTTAAATCTTTAAACAGCTTGGTAGTTTGAAAAAGTCAAAAGGGCTTGTGTGGCTTTTCCTAATTTGTTTTTCACTGTCATTTGAAAATGTTAGCTCTACCACTGTTAGTTTGCTTGCAAGGCATCTTTTAAAAAAAAATTAACAAATCAGAAAAGCCATAAAAATATAGGATGAGTTAGTCTCTTCTGTTAATTATAAATAGATATTTTAAATTATTGACATTTTACTTATAAATAAACTTTCTTATCAGATTTTAATAAACATTTGCTAATGGCATCTTAATGTGTTATTTTTCTCAGTAATTTGTGTAAAATCTTAAGAATCATTCTAGTGTCAATTTTATTACATGTGTGTCCTAATATATGTATAGGATCAAAGGATAAAATACCTCAGAACACACCAAAATAGAGCAGCCCCCCATTTTTTTTTTTTTACATTTCCAGACACCACTTAGATCCAAGACGAAGATGTGACTGTTATGGGAATGGTTTCATTTTTATTCTGAATATCCTTTGTTGATATAAAATTGCAAATCTAGACATTATCATTCAATTTTTACAAAATTTCATCACTTTGTGTACTGTAATAAGTAAATTTCTAAATAAAGTTATAAAACTTTGTTTCATTTCCTGAGTATATATTGGTCAACTATATAAGTTGACTATGATTTATTCAACTGGTCACTTGCACATATGAAATGAATAATTTTGTTTTAGCATTACACTAGGGATACTTTTCTCAAAGAGATAGACAAATTATGTAAACTTTCATAAATAATGCCTTTGGTGAAATTATTAAATTTCATGTCTATGGAGTGAATGTAACCATAACTAATTTGCAAGTAGAAAGTCTTGTTCATTCTTAAAACAAAAATCAATGGTTAGGGTATAGATCATAGATTTTTCTTTGTTTTATGATCATACCATGGTACTGTGTATTAATTGTCACCTATGACTGTTTTGGTTGTTTTGGTAAGTATGGCTGTTTTTCAAAGTCATACTTTATTTTATTGTTTTTGTTGGTGTTGTTACTGCTACTGTTTGGTAGGGTTTTTTTTGTGTTGTTGCTTTGTTTTGTTTCCTATGTGTGTGTGAATGTGTGTGTATGTGTGTGTATATGTACACATATATATATATATATATATATATATCACATATTGTCCATAGTCTTTTTTGGTATCCTTTTCGATTGTTCACTATTTTATATATTGAGACAATCTTCTCTCAGTCTCTATCTCTTTCTCTGTTTCTGTCTCTCTCTGTCTGTCTCTCTATCTCTTACACACACACACACACACACACACACACACACACACACACACACACACCTGAAACTCTCTGGTTATCTGTTTACCCTGATCATGAGTACAAATGAGAATATGCTCATTTGTACTTTCTTACCACTGAGTTACAGACACATAACATTTCTATCTTTTCCACAAAGATACTGTGACTTTAACATCGGTCCTCAGTTAGGGAAGTAGACATTTATTAATTGAGCCAAATGTTCATTGCTTTTTGCGCATTTAAAATTTAAGATCACATCCTGCAGATATTTGAAGGGCTGATTGTTGGTTCCAGGACAACCAATCTGAGTGTGCATTCAAAGTCAAGACGTTCACTCCCACTCCCACTCTCACACTCCATTACTTAGGTGGCTGAGTTCTCTATGTAGGCTTTTAAACCTTATTCAAAAACTAAAGTAATAATATAAAAATTCTCATGCATGCTTGCTTTTTAAATATGTCTGTCCATTTAATTTAGTATTCATCCGTAGTCCTCTTCCTTTACTGCACAGGATACTTATGTTTTGGGGACCAATGGCTATGCTTTCCTAGAATCACATTCTTTTCTGAGAATCTTATTCATTTATTTAAAGTTTTTTGTTTTGCTTTGATTTTTTTCTTCCCTGGACAACTTTTTTTTTTAAGGTTTCATTTTCTATTTTCTATTCTTTTTAAATTTATTTATATATTTACACCCCAAAAGCTGTCTCCCTCCAATCCCCCTTTATGGTGTTCTTCCTACCATTCCCTATTCCCTTCCAATCTGAGAGGGTGCACACCCTGCCAGGAATCCCACACAGGTGGAGGATTAGGCAGATCCTTGCTCACTGAAGCCAGAAAGGCAGCCTTCAGCTCTATTTGTGCCAGGGGAGGGGGAGGAATTGTTTGGACCAGCCAGTATATGCTCTTGGGTTGGTGGCTCAGACTCTGAGCGCTCTCATGGATCCAGGTTAGTTGAACCTGTTGGTCTTCAGGTATGTTGCCATATCCTTCAGGGCCTTTAATCCTTCCCTCAACTCTACCATAGGGGTCTCCGACCTCTTTCCTATGTTTGTGGTTATCTGCATCTGTCTTACTCACTTGCTGTATAGAGCCTCTCAAAGTATCACTATGCTAGGCTTCTTACTACAAGCAAAACACAGCATCACTAATAATGCCAGGGATTGGTACCAGCTCATAGGATGGGTCTCAAGTTGGGTCAGTTTGGGTTGGCCATTTCCTTCAGTCTCTGCTCCATCTTTGTCTCTGCATTTCTTTTAGATAGGACCAAATTGTTTGTTTTGTTTTTTGTTTTTCCAAGACAGGGTTTCTCTGTGTAGCCCTGGCTGTCCTGGAACTCACTCTCTAGACCAGGCTGGCCTCGAACTCAGAAATCTGCCTGCCTCTGCCTCCCAATCCCAGTGCTGGGATTGTAGGCATGCGCCACCACCGCCCAGCTTAGATAGGATCAATTTTGTGTTGAAAATTTTGTAAGTTGGTTGGTGTCCTCATCCCTCTCATGGGAGTCCTGTCTGGCTAGTAGATGTAGACTCTTCAGGTTGTATATCCCCACAGTTGGGCATTTTGGGCTATGGTCACCCACATTGACTTCTGGGAGCCTTCTCATCCCAGGTCTCTGGACCTCTGAGAGATAACCAGACCCCTCACCTGGGCACCTGCATATTTTCATTCATTCTCCTGGTCCCCTGAGCCTTTCTCCTGTCTATCTGGATACCAGATACCCTCCATTCCCCTCCTTCTCCCCTTTTCTACCCATTTCCCTCCTTCCCAGTGCCTGCTATGACTATTTTGTTTCCCTTTCTAAGTGGGATTCAAGCATCCTCAATTGGGCTTTCCTTCTTGTTTACATTTTTGGGGGGTCTGTGAGGTATATCATGTATATTCTGTACTTCTTGGCTAATATCCATTTATCAGTGAGTATATATCATGAAAGAAAAGTAATTAAAGACTTTCTAAGATTTACTAAAGAGACTAATGTTGTTTCTGTTGGAAAAGGTCTAAAAATTAGGGGAGAATTGTGAGTACTTGTGAGAAAACTCTGAGAAAACAAATCTTGTGACCTCAGTTTCCTCAAAACACAGAATTGTTCTTAGAATGTGTTTCCATGATCCTCCCTTAAAAAGAAGAAGAAGAAAAGACAAGTTGAATTTGGGTTACCCATATACTCACTAGTTAAACTCCAAGGGGTCAGTGTCTTAAAATAAGGTTTTCCCCACCCAACACTCTCACTCCTGCCAGAAGTCATCAGTAGTGGAGAGCTCCACTTTAGTATTCTTATCCTAAATTTTGTGAGTTTTCTCTCCTAGCTTCCAGTCCAGACTGTACTTCTTAGGGTAGTTGTGGGAGGGTAAGGGTTTTCACAGAAGCCTTCTGTGACTCTGTACTGTGAGTCTACTGTCACCTAGGTCACGGCAGATGTAGCTTCTTAGAACTTTACAATCGGCAGTAGCACTGCTCATGACTTTCCCTTGGTTTCTGATGACAGCCTAGACCCCCACAGGACCTCAGGCATCAGTCAGCACATGCTGTGGATAACCTCTCATCACAATTCTTTTAAAAACTGATTTGTTTCTTTCCACCTCTCTTCAGTTTCTACAGGTGTTGAAGTCTATATAAAAGTATCAATCATTATACTAATTTCACTAGAAATAGGGTTTAAATAATCTGACATTTTAACATGCATATAAACATAAGCATGTTGGAAATATGGACTCAGTATGCAGCTACAAAAGTGTACTTTAAGTTCATATAATATCAAAGTATACACATATAAACATGATAATATATTTACTAACTAATTAGGACATTAACAAATTAAGTTCACATGGTTTAATGTTACTTGATCATACTGCTAAAAATTTGGATTTCCTCCCCCAAATTGACAAGTGTGTTATTTTTCCTTCTTTGTGTAGCTCATGCTTTTGGATAAAGTTTTATGTAAATATCTATTATTATCAGAATTTTTATTTGAAAATGACATTAAATAATATTGAAAAATGAAATTGCATTAAGAATACATTACCATCTAAACCTATGTGTACATAAAGGAATATGAAAGTTGTAAATCTGTAGAAAATTTCTGTAAGCTATATAGCCTAGCTCACTGGCACTCTGACTGGTAATTGTTCTTTTAAGGTGACCCTCTTGGACCAACCTTAATTAAGGACTCCATCCTCATAAAATACATATTACCCTGATTACTATGCATGGAATGTCAATATTCATACTCCCACATACTGTATGTAAGGTAAAGATAATCAAAACACATTTTTTTTCCTACAGCAATAAAAGTCCCATCTGGAAGACATTGTAAGGTCACTCTGACAATATTATTTATTATGTGATACTAATTTTGTCTTGAATGAATTAGATTATTTGCAAATATTATCTTTGTTTTATTCTTTTAAAGATATCTCAAAACAACCTTGCATACATATGCAAACCACTGAAATATTTGTTGGGCATATACATTAATTTTTATTCAGGTACTTGTTCTTTAAAGGGTATCAAGTAATATTTTTATTTCTTCCACATTTCAAGTATCATGAAATCATATATACATCAAATATATTCAAGTAATAATATGATGAGACTAGATAACAATATGCTTATTAAAATTCTTTCTAGGGTTCTGACCTTGTCTCTGTACATATTTTAGTGCTAGATTTATTCCTTTCATCAATTCCTTGAGAATATCATAAAGAATTTCAGGTCACAGTCATCCTTTCCCCCTAACCCTTCCAGATGCAAGAATGTATGGCAACTGTACAATATTCTATTATCTACCTATCTATCTATCTATCTATCTATCTATCTATCTATCTATCTATCTATCTACCTACCTACCTATCTACATCTACAACTATATTTATATAATCTCTATCTACCCATGAAGTCAAATTTCTTCTGCCCATATATTCTTGCATATATGATATAATATAATAACTGGTTTAATCAGAGACACCATGGTTAAAGAAATCCTCCTCTAAGTCTCTTAATAACAATATGTTTTTAATAGTTCCATATATTTTCAATTGTTCCAGGCAAGGAATTAAGTAAGAGATCACAAATTGGTTTCTCATGATTTGAATATTCTATGTTTAATTCTAGAGCTCATTTTTTAACTTTTTTTTTCATTTTTCATTTCTTATTTTATTTACATTTCAAATGTTATCCCTCTTTCCAGTTTTCCCTCCACAACTCCCACATCCCCATCCCCTCTGCCTCTATGAGAGCGCTCCCCCCACCCTCCCACTTCTGCCTCAGAGCCCTAGCACTCCCCTACCCTGGGTCATCAAGCCTCCACAGGACCAAGGAGCTCCTGTCCCAATGATGCCAGATAATGCCATTCTGTGCTACATATCCAGATAGAGCTATTCATATTTTAATTGTTTTCTTAATATTCAAGTTTTTGTTGTGTTTTTGTTCTAATTTGCATTCTGCCTATTAACCTTCTGTTAGATGCTGATTGACATTTTTTTTTGCATTTCTGTAGAAAGTCATATTGCTCAAGTTATGTAGACTTCTACTATATAATGGTGTGTTATTTTAAAGATTTCTATCCTTCCCTTCCCTTCCCTTCCCTTTTCTTTCCTTTCCTTTCCTTCCCTTCCCTTCCCTTCCCTTCCCTTCCCTTCCCTTTCCTTTCCTTTACTTTACTTTTTTATTTAATTCAGGTATTGATGCCTGAATGCCCATAATGATTAAGAATCAAGCATGAGTTTTTTATTATTATTATTATTTGGGGGGATTTTTATGACAGGGTTTCTTTGTACAGCCCTGGCTGTCCTGGAACTCACTATATAGACCAGGCTGGCCTCAAACTCAGAAATCCCATGCTTGAATTTTTAAGGTGAGTGGATTCAATCTGAAAATTGTTTTTGTTGTTGTTGGGACAGCCACTTTTTTAAAAAAAATAATACAATTATTTTACTCTCTTTACATTCCACTCACCACCCCTGCCCTTGTCCTGGTCACACCCTCCCATCACCACTCCCCCATCCTCCTTCCCTTCTCCTCTGAGCCAGCAGGAGCCCCCAGGGTCTCCTCCTCTCACCCTGGTGTTTCAAGTCTCTGGGAGACGAAGCACATCCTGTCCCACTGAGGCCAGAAAAGGCAGCCCAGCTAAAAGAGTATATCCCACATACAGGCAAAAGCTATTGGGATAGCTCCCACTCCAGTTGTTCAGGAACCCATATGATGGTCAAAGTTCACATCTTGTACATCTTCTACATATGAGCAGGGAGGGCAAGGTCTAGCCTGTCTCTGTTCTCTGGTTGATGGTTCAAATTCTCTAAGAGTCCCAAGTATCAAGGTTAGTTGACTCTGTTAGTCTTCCTGTGAAGTTTATATCCCCTTCAGGACCTGCAATCCTGCCTCCTATTCTTCCATAAGAGTTCCCCAGCCTCTATCCACTGTTTGTCTGTGAGTGTCTGTATCTGTCTGAGTCAGTTGCTGGGTGGAGCATCCTTGAGGACAGCCACTTTTATTGCCTTAATCCCTTTGATCATTGATCATGGAAGACAGTATTATATTCAGGTAATTCTTCAACTTCTTTTTTTAATGCCTTGAAATTTTTATAACTACAAATCTTTCACTTGCTTGGTTAAAAGTTACCCCACTCTATTTTCTATGTTTTAGCCTATTGTCAAGGTATTGCTTCTCTGATTTTTTTTAGTCATTTTGTCATTTGTGTAGAGGATTCTGATTTTTAAATTAATTTTGTAGCCTGCTATTTTGCTGAAAGTGTTTGTCAGCTGAGAGACTTTACTGATGCTACTTTTAGGGTCACCTATATGTATTATCATATCATGAGCCAATAGAGATACCTTGATTTCTTCCCTTTTAATTTATATGCTTCGATCATCTACATTTGTTATATTAACTAGCTAAGATGCCATGTACTTTATTGAACAGGTGGACAACCTTGTTTTGTTACTGATTTTTGTGGAATTTCTTTGAGTTTTTCTCCATTTAATTAATCTTTACTGTTGGCTTGCTAAAAACTGCCTTTATTATGAGTCCCTAACTTTTCAAGTACTTTCATTATGAATGTGTGTTGGATTTTGTCTAAGGCCTTTTCTTAGTGAAGTGAGGTAATCATGTGATTTTTGTTTTTCTACTTTTTTCCATGGGAGATTATACTTACAGTTTTGCATATGGTGAACCATTCCTACAACTTTTGATAAAATTTACTTGATCATGGTGGATGACTTTTATGATGTGTTCATGATTTGGTTGGGAAGTATTTTGTTGACAATTTTTTCTTCCTTGATCTCTAATTATCATTCTTTGTTTGGTCTTTATGTGGTTAGGAACCATGATAATTATAGCCTTGTAAACCTAATTGGCAAATTTACCTTCTCTTTTTCTTTTATGAAAGAATTTAAGGAGTATTGACATTAAGTCTTCTTTAAACATCTGGTAGAATTTTGTGATAAAACCATCTGGACAAGGACATGAGTTTTAGTATTTTTTCTGTTGGGATATTTTAATGACTTCTTTTTCAGTATGGATTATAGATCTGCTTAAGTTGTTTATATAATATATACTTAATATTTTTTAGGTGGAATACATCTAGAAAATCACTCATTTATTTTAGATTTCCATTTGGTGGGGTAAAGTGTTTTAAAGTATGTCCTTATGATTCTCTGGTTTCCTGGGTGCCTGTTATGTCTCCCTTTTCATCTATAATTTTGTTAATTTGGATCTATTCTGTGCTTTTTAGTTAATTTGGATAGGGAGGTGGTAATCTTATTGATTTTTTTCTCAAAGAACAAACACTTTGATTCATTGATTTTTTGTTTTCTTTTGTTTATATTTTTGTTGTTTTTGTGTTCCTATTTATTGACATCACTCCTGAGTTTAATTATTTCTTGCCATTTACTCTTTTTACTCCTTTTGGTTTTAAGACTTGTTTTTTCTTGTTGCTGTTTTCATTTATCTTGTGGTTGTTTTTATTTGTGAACTTGCCTCTGCAAGCAGTCTTGATTGTGTCATACAACTTTGGGTATATTTTATTTCCATTTAATACAATTCTAGAAAGGCTTTAATTTCTTTCTTGAGACTTTTTATTCACTACTGGGTTTATTTAGTTTTCATGAAATTGTGAACTTTCCGTTGTATCTGTTGGTTTTGATACCTAACTTCTTTAATCTGTGGTAGTCATATATTATGCAGGTTATTGATTAAATTTTCTTGTATCTCTTGAGATTTCGTGTTTATGTATGTAGTCAATTTTGGAGGAAGTTTCATGAGTTACTGATAAGAAGGTACTGCCACGTGCACTCGTCTACTCCAGTAAAGTCTGCAGTCATGGACAAGAGGCATTATGACTTCAAAAGGAGTTTGTGCCTCCTGGGTATTCAGTCAATGATTGACATCTCCTAATTCAGACGTGTTCCAGATTAGTCTTTTCAATACTCAACATGCCTTCTTATTCAGGCATAAAGGTGCCCCAAGAAATGATTCGTAAATAGTTAAAGCTAAGATTAAACATTGTTCCCTGGCCAGCACATTCTTCCAATATATCCCAATTTATTACCAAGCTGCTTGGAATTTCTCACAAGGAAGCTTCCTTATCAGACAAGGTGTCCTCAGACTTAGCAACAGAGGTCAGGCACATAGTTAGAATTCTCAGAGCAATCCCACAGAAGACAGACATACCATAGAGTTTAGCTTAGGACTGCCAAAATAGCCCCAGCAGGGAGGGCACCACTGCTCTTCCACTTCGAACCTGGATGCCTGATCTTAACCTATCTTGATGTGACCATCATTTGTCTTCATGACTTCTGGCTTGCTCTCTGATCTTACTGACTTTGATGTGGTCCTTACCTGCCTATGTGACTTTTGTCATTCCCCCTGTTTCTGTTTACTATATAAGCCTGGTTTTCACTTTGTGCACGAACTAGGTTTTAGACTTACTTATACATTCAGAATCAAGACAGAGCATTCAAGCTTTGAGCCTCATACAGTCCACAGCCTCCCACCCCCAGGGCCCAAAGCTCTTGGGTCCAGGGGGTGCATCACTTGTCCAAAAGAGATGGCTGCTTTAGACTCAGTGTGTTTCAGGTTGCCTCAGATGCCCCTTAACTGCTGACCTGCCAGATTTTTCATTTCTCTTTTGTAATGACTATAAAAGCCTCATGCCATTTTTGAGAAATACATTCAGATCCTGCACTTTTATGTGTCGTCTCTGCAGCATTTCTTCGCCTATGCCTTGTCGACCTGACTAGCACCTCCGTTTCTCCTGCGGGTTGAGGGAGGCCCAGACTGGCCAGCCTGCGGCAGGTCTAATTTTTGATGCTTGGTTGAAATGTTCTGTAACTATTTGTTAGGTTTACTTGATATATAACATCTGTTAAGCCCAGCATTTCCGTATTTACTCTTTGCATGAATGACCTGTCTGCTTGTGAATGTGGGGTATTGATGTCTTCTCCTCTCAGTGTTTGAAGGTCAACATGTGATTTAAGCTGTAGAGTGTTTCTTTTACAAAAGGTAATACACTTATATTTGGAGCACTTATGTTAAGATGGAAATGTCATCTTGGTGAATTATTTTCTTCAAACTATGTGAAGTATCCTTCTACAATTCTTTTGTATATTTTTTGATTTGAAGTCTATTTTGTTTGATATTACCAACAGTGACACTGACTTGCTTCTTAGGTGTATTTGGTTGTTATATTACTGTTTATGGTAATGTCTCTTCTTGCTCTTGATCTGTGTTTCTGGGTTGCAGCAAAAAGATGAATTAGTGTTTCATACATTGTCTGTTTGCCTGTGTCATTTTATTAGGTGCGTTGCTACCATTGATGTTAAGAGTTAACAAGGAGCTGTTTTGGTTGATTTCTATTGCTTGCATGTATGTGTGGTTGGGGGATGGAAGGTGTAGGCTTTTCTTCTTCTTTTGAATTGGTTCCCATGTTTTACTTATTCCTTCTATGCTCTTATGTGTAGGTAGCCTCTTCAGGTTGAAGTTATCTTTTTAGCTAGCAACTTCTAGAAGGCTGGCTTTGTAGAGAGACAATGCTTAATTTTGGTTTTACCTTGGCAGGTCTTTGTTTTATCCATTTATTGTGATTGAAAGTTTTGCTGAGTAGACTAATATGGACCAATACCTGTGCTCTCTTAATGCTCATAGAAGAAATGTCTAGTTCCATCTGACTTTTAGAATCACCATTGAGAAGTAGATGCTATTCTAAAAGCTATGCCTTTATTTGTTATTTGAACTTTTTATTTTAGTTTTAATATTTTCTTTGTTTTGTATATTCAATGATTTGATTATTATATGCAAAAGAGTATTTTTTTCTGAGTCAAATTATTTGGTGTTCTGTATACTTATTGTACACTGAAAGGTAACTATTCTTCAGTTTATGGAAATTTTCTTCTATGATTTTGTTTAAAATATCTCCTGTGTCTATGACCTAGGTTTTATACCTTTTCTTCACATGTGTTATTCATAGATTTGGTCTTTTTATAGTATTCTGGATTGCCTAAATGTTTTGTGCCTAGAGTCTTTCTAATTTTATTCTTTTCTTTTGGGGATGGGTGTTGAGTGAATTGATTTCTACCTTGATTTCAGTGCTTGGGATTATCTCTTTCATCTCTTCTATTCTGTTACTGAGTCTTGCCTCTGGGATTGCTGTTTGAGTTCCTAAAAGTTTCATTTCTAGATCTCCACATTTGGGTTTCCTTATTGATTCCATTTCCACCTTCAATTCTTGAATAGTCTATTCATTTCCTTCTACACATTATATTTGTTTTCATAAATTTACTTGAAGGATTTATTAATTTCTTCTTCAATGACCTCTATCATAGTCATAAAATCCATGATAAGGTTATTGTCTTATGATTTAGATTTATAAGATCCTACTGTAGTAGAATTACTTTGACCTAGTAGGTATATATTGTCTTGGTTGTTCTTGCTTTTATGCTTGTATCAGGTCATATAGGTTTGATATGTTAATGGAGGCAAACAGTGAGGAGAAGCCATGAAAGGTAGTCTGATCAAGAGCTCAGAAGAAGACTAAGGCGTGGGATTTGAGGTAAAAAGAGAGAGTGAAGAGATGACGCTCACTTATTTGATTCTCTGGTAGCCTTGTCTTAAAGAATGAGTGTCCAAGACAATGTTCTTGCCAACACAAAGGTATAAGTAGAGAGAAAGGTTGGAGGAGAAGATCTGTCTAATATACATGAGAGAGGTATAGAAAGAACGGAAGTCCATGACAGGGCATCTTTTACATTCCTGGGGGCAAAACTGAGAGATTGGATTTGATGTACCTAAGGGACAAATGACAATCTCTATTTAGCTTATTTGCTTCTGTGACCTGTACCTGGTAATTTTTTGTTATTACATTTTTTAGAAAAAGCATTTCCATTTCTGTGTTTATTTAGCCTGATAAATTTCTCATAGTAGGTGAATACTGAAAGGTAATATTATTTATTTATGCATCACTTTTGCTTAAAAGACTTTCCTGTCTGTCCTGACACTGCTGATTACCTTGATTGAAAATCAAGTAACCATATATTTCCCCATTGAATTTCTGATTAATCTTGTCACTCTGTCAGAATACCTTTCAATACTACATTATCTTGATCATTGTCACTTTATATGTAGTCTTGAAATCACAGTGTGAAAGCATCCATTTATAGTTTTTCTTTATGTCTCCAACTGTTTACTATTCTTTGTAAGATCTTGCTAAGTAGAATAGGATAACTTGCCGAAATTAATATATAAATACTCATTTATTTTTTAATATTATGTAACTTTTGGGCACATTAATGTCCCTACAGAGATTTCCTTCACAACTCCTACATATTTTAATTTTACTGGTTTAAATAGCTCGTAAATTATAGAAACTTGAAGATATCTATTTGACTCATTCATGTGTATTTAGTATTGCTTTGCCATCCACACAAGTTCCACATAACCTCATGTCCTCGTAACCTTTTCATCTGGTTTTGATCTTTCTATTTCTAGCATCCCCTGCTCTAATTTACAGTTCTCCATCCCCCAATATTGTGGTTTATTTTTATTTTCAACCTACCCTCTAGTGACTTTTAATTCAACTTGATTTTAAGGTCTGATAGAGAGGATATATGGCATTTCCCATCTCCCCGGGTACTGTTTATTTCACTTGAGACCATATATTCCAGTTTGTCAATTTTCTTATTGTAATAAGATTGTCTTAAACATGTAAGTATCATAAACATAAAAATGTCAAAAAAAATATCATTTTTAGGGGTTTTCTTGAATAGGTTATAGTAACCAATAGCTACCTGATTGAATTTGAGGTCTTCAACATACCTGGTTCTATAAAACTGGTTAAATGAAGCTCAAAAGGTCTTAGACTCTTTGGAAAATCTAGTACTGATGTTCTCATAAAAGAATATGAGGTTAAGATGTAACCTAAATTTTTATGCTGTGAACAAGAGAAACAGCTCTCAATACAAAGCAATAAATGATACTTTATTCTAAAGCAAACATGAAAGAGCATGGCCCAAGAACACAGATTTAGGATTCTTCAAGCCTCAATGTGGTGGTACCAATTTCATAGTAATAGAACAGAGTAATAAAACAACACACATTTTAAAATATTATTGGTTACATCAAGGTGACAGGTAACAACAAAGTGAGGAAAAATTCTGTTATAGGGATTCAGTGTTATCTAACACCATTATTATACCTTGAGTGTGTGGAAACTATGGGTATATTAACAAATTCCAAATTGTCAGGTGACTATAGAAAATGTTAGAGCATGTAAAAGGAAGGTAATAAACAGATGTTTAGAACTCCAAAGTTTGATTGTTTAGTTTTGTTTCTGTTTCTGTGGTATTGTATTTTTGCTTCATTTTCCTTTGCTTTAGCATTTATTTACGTTATTCATGTTTGCTTGTTTTATGTTGTTGAGAGAAAGAGATAAATAGAAAAGAAAGATAGAAGGGTAAAGAGAAGAAAAGAATTCTGCTTTTGAGAGAGGTTGGGAAAATTGGGGAGAAGGAGGAAGAAAAGAAAAATGTTCAGTCCAGGCTGTAATAGCACATGCCTTTAATCCCATCACTTGGGAGGCAGAGGCAGGTGGATTTCTGAGTTCAAGGCCAGCCTGGTCTACTGAATGAGTTCCAGAAGAGCTGGGGCTATACAGAGAAACCCTGTCTCGAAAAACAAAACAAAGAAACAAAATCAAAATATAATTCATAAAAAGATATTTAGTATAAATAAAATTTAAAAGTTAACAGTCTAAACAATGAAATGTCACAGATGTATGGTATAAATATAGATTTGTATAAGAAAATGATGGCATAATTTGACTCAGGTCTTGCAATATTTCTACCACTACACATCATGTCACTGAAGTTCTCATCAGTCAATCAACCTTTGCTAATTCACCTTCTTTCCAGGAGCTCTTTGTTCATTATGTATATATCCAATGGTAAGACAGGTCTTCAGTTTTGGTCACAGAAATCACCTTTAGGTGTGAGAAAGGTTTTTGCAAAAGTAATTTTTATTCACCAGAAGTAAATGTTGTCTTGGAAGCTTACTACTGAATAAGCTCACCCTTCTTAGTTCTTTCTGATCACTGGTTCACTGGTTCAACTCAGCTGCTCTGGTTCAACTCCTCTCCATGCTCACTGACTCAAATTGGTGTCTCTGGCTTCTCACTGGATTGCTCTGCAAATTTATAATACATACATACATAAATACATACATATATTATATGTGCATATACATATATATAAAATAATGAGTTTTGCAATGACTCTTTGATATATGGTTATTGTTTCTTGCTATTATTTAATATTCTACATCCTTGACAAATGTTTCTGCTTTTTCTTTCCAGTATTCAATTCGTTTTTCATGTCTTAGGTGTGCATATTCTATAATCTGTGTTCTGTAAATGACTGAAAAAATGAGAGCTTTGGAAAATTCTTCATTTTTTTGTATTAACAGAAATAACTATATAATATGAAAAATATTATTTTATATGTAGCTTATGAATAAATGGTAAAATATAATATATTTGAACATATATTTTACATATTTTATAAAAATTCATTTATTCAAAAGTATTAATTTCAGCCCATGCATATTTCAATAATAGTAATTAAATTTCAGATGTATTCTGTATAGATGCTCCAAACCCATGAGTGTACAAATCTCTGTGAGTCAGCTCCTCTGTGGATGAATATATAGGAGTTTAAGGCTATTTGAGTGAAAAGAAAAATAACTTTTAATTTGAACCCTTAATGTTGCATTTGAAATCTTTGCATTTATGCAAATGTCTCATGTTTTTCCCATGAGATTTTCTCTGACATTAAAAAAAGAAAAAAATAAATCTATGTGGACCTATATTTCTCAGAGTGATTTCTCTGGGGATAAGCACAAACAGGAACAAGATTTCACTTATGTTTCTGTTACTACTATAAAATACCTTGACAAAGAAAAGCATGTTAGAAAAGAAACGGTTTGGTTTTACAAAGAGTTTCCTAGTAGAGACCTTCTATCATGTCAGGGCAGGCACTGCAGCAGGAGTGTGGGGTTAGCCAAGGAGTCAAGCAGCAGTGTGATCACCTTTCATATGAACACAGACACAGATAAAGAGACCAATAAGTAGATTTAGGGTATAACATCCCAGATCCTTTCCCCAGTGACATATTTTTCCAATACATGTCATTTTCATAAAAGTACCAACACTTTCCAAAATGTTGTCGCCAAGTGGGACTATGTTATAAGACTGTGGAAGATATTCCTCATTCACATCAAAATAGTATTACTTAGAGTAAGAAAATAATTTGAATTTGACTTCCATAATGATAATTGCTGCAAGAATGTATAATGAAAGTATGTTTTTAATTGTCTTCTCTTCCAATGTTTTAATGTATATAGCTCAACATTGGTACTAACAAACTAGTAACAGAATTTAATTAAGAAATAAACTAATTTCTCATATAGTAGTAAAGCTTCCTTTTAAAAAAAATGAATAGTTCATGGCTTTTTTTTTTGTTGTTTTAAAACAAATTGCTACATTTGTATACTTTGAGTTAGAATCACAAAGGGGTTACAGCCAAGCTCCGATTATAATATCTGAGACAATGTGTTCCTATCTTTAAAACATAGGGAAGAGATATCCTTTAACAGTACATCCAATTTCAAATGCATGCAAAAACTGTAAACAAACAAACATCAAACAAAAAAAACACTATATTTTTATGTATTGTCTCTAATACCCCGAAAAACTATACTTTATAATAGACAAAACAAAATTTAACCACACAAATATGGCAAAATTACTTCAAAGCATAGGTTGTAATCTATTAAAAGACAGGAGAGCTGATTGTCACTAAAAATCTCCCCTTTGAGAACATCTGAAGATGATCATATGCAGGTGAAGAGGGTTAGATTAAGAAGATGCCAAACCTGCTGGCATTCTCTTCTTGAACTTTCCTACTTCAGACCTGTGAGGATGAATTTCTAATGTTAATCTCAGACAACCTTGTGTTATTCATAATTGGCAGTCTGCTAGGGAAGAATATAAATCTATCTCAGTCTTCCACTTTATTTCCCAGTGTTTACATTAAGACCAGGTTTTTCTTAAATTATCACACTTTAGTTCCAAGATCTCATTATAAGTATGGAACTCTTACTCTTCTCTGTGTTTCATGGAATAAAGATGGCAATAATAAGACTTCAAGTACCTCTGTGGACAAATTATCTTTAATCCATTGTGTATTCTAAGCTTAACTCTGTTTCAAATTTAAATTATCATTTTCATGTCTTTTTTATTTCTTCCTCAAAGGAAAAGAAAGCAATATTAAATTATTCTAAGACTATCTGTAATACGGTATTGACATTTAACTTTCCCTTTATTAACACTGAATAAACTCTCATCAGAATTCTTCGTAGTAAGCATGTGAGGTACAAAAATACATAATAATATTTCATAGGAAGAAATAGACTTGGCCACAATTTGTGTTTTATAGCACAATTGAATTATCACAAATTAGCCCAAGCAGACAAAAAGATGAAAATGTCGCTATCTAAAATAATAATGATGGTAGTTTATATTCAGAAGGACTGAGAGTTTAAACAGATAAAATAAAATAAACCCCAGCATAAAGGTTATTCACAATTTTTAAACTGAAATTTATCATCCTTCCATAGAGGTAACTGTTCAACTTATAAATCATCATGAGCAAAGCAAAGGACAATAAATTACCTTAAAATCGCCAACAAACTTAAGCCCAATTTTGAACTAAAGAAGCTAAGCAAAAATGAACATATGTTTGTATATATGACTTTCCTTGTCAATAAAACAACACCTCATTTCCTCATGTCCTTTCTTCGTTGTCTATTATATCTAATCTTGTAGTGGGTTGGTCTTATGCTGGTTGTATTCTAGTGCTAATTTGGGGGCCCCAAAAGTTTTTGCCACAAAAGAGGTCAGAGTTTGCAAGTATGACAGTGAGTGACCCTGTCCCCCTTTAATTTGATTGGTGAATAAAGATGCCAACAGCCAATAGCTTGGCAGAAGAGAAATAGGTAGGTTTGAGTTTTGGTGGGCTTGGTGGAAGGAGCAGGAGGGAGAAGAAGGAAGGAGAAGCCACAGAAGAAGAAGAACATGCAGGAGGGGGAGAGGGAGGTAAGAAGAGAGGGAGGGAGGGAGAAAGAGAGAGAAAGAGATAGACAGAGAGATGACATGGTATGGCCTGGCATGGATGTGAAGATAATGTCCATTTTCCCATTAATGCTTATATCAAATTGACTTATTGGTTTCCAAAGGACCAGAAAATGTAACATTTTCTTTATATGCCTGGTTTGAGTTCCTTAATATAATAGAAAATATTCCCATTTTTTATTTGTTGCTATAAATAAAAAGACCTTATGCTGTTTATGAGTAAATATTGTAAGCATGATACTTATGCTGTTAGAGTTTAAAATAAAAATCTCTATTTTAAAAAGCTGTTTTAATTATAGAAGGATACCAGTGAATATAATCCAGTGCCCTGCTTTGACTAAATCTCTCCCCTTCTCTCTGTCTCTTGATGTAGAAGAGAATGTAAGCTTTCATTCAATGTTCCCGCTCTATGACTGTCTGTCTGGTGCCTTGTCATGATCTTTATAGACTCACCCTCTGAACATTAAGCCTCAATAAACTCTATTATCTGTAAGTTGCTTTGGTCATGGTATCCATTCATAGCAATAAAATATTAACTAAGAGCAGGGACAAGGCTATATGTCTATCATAAGTTACATAGTTCTTTGAGTATGTGTCATAACTGTATTATGTTGTAGAAGTATTTCCATTTTTTTGAGTCAGATACACACTGAATTCTACAGTGATTTTACCAGTTTCTACTCGTACGCCAATAAGCATTCCCAATACCTATAGTATAGAAGCTTCCTATATATATTTAATGAGATACAGAGGTTTTCATCAGTAGAGCATCTCTATCTATCTACCTACCTATCTATCTATCTATCTATCTGTCTATCTATCTATCTATCTATCTATCTAGATATGGGGTTGTCCATAGATAGATAGATAGATAGATAGATAGATGGATGGATGGATGGATGGATGGATAGATACATACATACATACATACATACATACATACATACATGCATACATACATAGATACATAGATACATAGATACATAGATAGAATTGTTTTCTTCTGGAGTCTATGTATCCACAAATATTGCAAGCTATTGTCAGTGATTTTTTGTTACCTATGGCAAGTTGATAGGAAATGTAAAACATGCAAGAAGTTTAGTCTCCAAACTAAAAATCATTTCAAATGACATAACAAACAAAATATCAAGTCTATAGCATTTGTAGAATTAAAATCAAGGGCTGGAGAGATGGCTCAGCCGTTAAAGGCTAGGCTCACAACTGAAAATATAGAATTAAAATCAAAATGTTTATTGTTGCTTTCAGCAGTGTCAAATTTCTTCAACATTTTGAGCAATTTGGAATAAAAGACTGTAAAGATAAAACCCCATAGGGCAGTCAACAATAGTAGGAAAGCCATACTACCAAAACATCCTTAACCAATCTTTTGACAATTTACACTTCATAAGTAGAAAATTGTGAGGGTGGGTGTAATAAACATGGATATGTAAACCTTGTAATCAAATTGGAGTTGAGTTTCATTAATTTCCAGCAAATTTTCGTAGTACTGTCAGATGCTATGAATACTATAAGATATGGTAAGTAATTACCTGTCTCAATTTAGTAAGTTACAACATTGATAGGCTCATGTTGTAATGGACGCATGAATGCTAGGAGAACAATCAACTACTTTATGATAGTAAAGACTCATTCCATGAAATGTAAAATTTCAAAAAAATGTTAAAAAAATGCAAATGTACATGGAACCATTAGCTTGGCCAAAACAAAACAAAAGCAATCATCATCAACAAAACAAATAAACAAATAAACAAAATTAATGTGGGAGTTGAATGAAATTTTAAAAGTAACCTCTAATTCTGATTAATATGGGAGGCACATGATGAGTCACAGATGGTTTGAAAAGCTTCAGTTCTTTTCAAGGCACACAGGTAATATTAATACACTTTAGGGGAATGTTATACTATTAGACTAACTTCTATCTGTTAAATTCCTACAATGTTTTTTTAAATTTTATTAGATATTTTCTTTATTTATGTGTTAATTTCTCCTTTCCCAGTTTCCCCTCCGAAAAAAAAAACCAAACAAACAAAAACAACAAAAACAAACCCCTGTTGCCTCCCCCCTCCCCATGCCTGCCACCCACCCTCTCCCACTTATTGGCCCTGGCATTTCCCTACACTGGGGCAGAGAACCTTCACAGGGCCGAAGTCCTCTCCTCCTATTGATGATTGAATTCCTACAATTTTTGAGGATATATTCATATGCCTCTCCATATGGTGAAATTTTATTTTGTTTCCAAGTATCCTTTACTAATATTAATATATTATTGGCAATTTCTACACAAACAGAAAAATTCAAAAACACCTTGATTTGAATGAGCCAGGTATGATTTTTAGTCTGGGAGTCTAAAGGTAGGAAAAAGCTTCATTTTTGGTAACAAGAAATAAAATTGGTTTTATATTCTACCTATTTTTAAAATAAATTTTATCTAATGCTTAAGCAATATTTATGCCTTATAACTTTCTTTCCAATATTCAGATATCTAGTTGATACCTAACAAGCAAATAGAATTGCTAAGTTTTATAGCTAATAGTAAATAGACTGATTACTTACAATAGAATAGTATAAAATATTTGCAGTGTTTCATTGATTACAAGTAAATCACATTGTGGTAATATGACCCAAGGTAGGGTAAAGAAATCAAAAATTATTGAACCTCTCACTGAGGAGAATTGGATTTGTCATGGTTTGCATCATTACCAGGATAAATCAAAAATTGCAGTGGATACAACAGAAAGATTGAGATGTTGTCAGACTCCAATAACCAGAGTGAGATATAAACAAAGATACTAGCAAGTAAGATTACTTTTCTTGAAAAAGTTGAACTTGACATTTACAAGGTTGCTAAAGGTGTAAAATAAAATGTGTATTTTTCCAAATATTTTTTAAACAAGAAAATAAATATAGAGATAGAAGATTCTAGTATTAAAGTTATAAGAGTGAAGATTTGTCCTTTCTTCCCATTATTTTTGTTGCTTTTATTACTTTAACATTTTTATTTTAAGAAATAATGTTGCTGAAATTCAAATTTGTATGCTTTGCATCTATAATCTCCTTTGTGAATACATATGTTGTCCATTAATTTCTATAACGTCACCAAAATTGATAGAGATTTTACATAAACATTGAATAAATTTGTCAATTTGAAAGCTAATCAAAAAGTGTTGTGTAGTTTACAATGATACATTTTAAAGTTTAAGAGACAGAAAACAGTTTTAGTAACTAAGTGTAATTTTCATTGCAAGTTTTTAAAGTTTCTGGTTATGATCTTAATTTGTCTTTGTATACTTTTAAAGTTCACTGTAGATCATAGATATCTAATATTCATTCAGCAAGTACTCAAAACAGAAAGTTCACTTTAAACTCAAGGGTAGCTAATGTGAATAAAGCATGCTTTGGACACACATTATGCAATGGAAAATTTGCAATCTTTTCTCCTCCAAAATGTTGAACTCTCCAGTATTTGCTTGCAACAGCATATGCTGATGGAGGTAGGCAAAGTCTTTCAGCTAGCTACTTGTCTCAGGAAATGACCCCATGGGACTTGAAAGTCATTAAATCTCTGATGAATAATCAAACCCAAGCAAAAATACAGAGCTCATTTAAATAGGAAAATTGTCAACATTTTATTCTGAAGTTTTCAGATGAACTCTGGTGACAAACACATAATGGAATCTTAGTTAAAACAATATCAGGCAAAACACATCAGAAATGTTGTGCTACATAAGTTCAAAAAATTACAAAATACAAAATTTTCCCTACAATTCAATGTCAGAAATCTACTAGTAAAACATTATAGGTTTAAGTTATGTCAGTTCCCAGAACTCTTGTGAGGATGGAATTAAAAAAATATATTCCACAGAGCTGTCTTCTGATCTCCAATTGCTCAGTGTGGCACACACACACACACACACACACACACACACACACACACACACACACACACATGAATCCTAGCTAACAGAGAAGAGTATACTATGTTTAAAACAATAAGTAATAGAAAAAATTTGGAAAACATTTTTTTTGATAAATTTGAACTGTGGGGCTAAGCATTTTTTAAAATCTGATATCTGATGCAATATTACAATTGATTTTTTTTTCTTTTTTTGGTTTTTCCGAGACAGGGTTTCTCTGTGTGGCCCTGGCTGTCCTGAAACTCACTCTGTAGAGCAGGCTGGCCTCAAACTCAGAAATCCACCTGCCTCTGCCTTCCAAGTGCTAGGATTATAGGCATGCACCACTACCGCCTGGCCACAATTGACATTTTTGATGTGCAAAATCCATTTATGTCTTTTTGGAGATGATTTCATTTTTTTTTAATTCATGAAAAGGTGCATACAAATATAAAGATTGTTCAATATATAAAGATTGTTCAATCTTTATATTTGAATTTTCAATTTATAATCTATTCACATTGGCACAATCTTTGTAATTGATTGTGCCAATGTGAATAGATTATAAATTGAAAATTCAAAGTTAGAGAGAATGAAATGCTATTTTGATGGTGAATGATATTAAAACACCCAAGAGTGTGACAAAATTTATTAGAACCATAGTCCTAACTGAACCCAGAGGGGTTGGATAAGGGATCTTGTCAGGAGTGAAGGGTGGAGAGGATAACTAAATTCATGTTATAAAAGTGTTAATTTAACCTTAAAAAGCACGAGTTATTTGAAATTATTTTTTAATTTCCTATATGAAATGATTAGTTAATATTATTAAATAAAAATTTAAGTTTATATAGTTTATCCAGAGAGGAAATAGATGTGTGCAGGACTATAAACTGACATGTCAATCAAAGGGAGATACAGAAGATGACAAAGAACAGATTGTGTAGGTGATGCTTTCAGTGTTGTAATGAGTACCTTGAAGACAATAACACAAAGGAACTTGTCAAGGCATGACTCATCTTTTGATATTATATGTTTTCCCCCTTTTTAATATATCGATGATATTGATATTACTTTACAGAAAAGGTGAGGACAGACCAGTTGTCACAGCACCCTTTTATAAGTTGTGACTGTGATTTGTTTTATCCAGAATATATCCTACTTAGAATTGATTACTATTTTGTTTTTCTACGTTTCCAGGCAGCCAGCCCACATAACAATATTAAATCACTACATCATTATTACAGATTAGCCAGCTAAGCTAAAATACAGTATCTACATTTTTCTTTATATATCTAAATAAAATTCAAAAGTAAAAGCATTCAAATAAGAGACTTATTTTCATTATTAAATCAAATTTCCAGAGTTATATTAAGAATATATTCACTATTTTCCCAATATCAAAATAAAGCTAGAGAGCCAAATGACAAATATGCCTCTTTCCAATCAAACAAGACAAATGGCAAAACTCAATGAAAGCATCAACCTCACTGCTGAAACATAGTTCAGACTAGACCTGCCCTTATAAATGGAAACTTGCAAAGCATTGGCCTGATGATCACATCTGTAACTGAGGAATATTAAAGCCCGGGGGGTTTTCACAGGCAGTGTGGAAACTTTCTGCTATGGATCTGAGTGACCGTAGAGAGGACTCCTAGTAACAGAGGATCTGGCGTCTGAAGTGGCCATCTCTTGTAGACACTCAACTCTGTCAGTAGCAGACTAGTTTGTATTCAGTTAAGCTGATGGCTGAAAGGGTTTCCTGGAGATCTCTAAGTAGATCAGGTTGATGCTAGAACAAAAGTTTGCTGTAGGAAAACTGTCAGGTGAGGACAACATCCACACAGTTCAATTAACATAGATTGAACTCATGCTTACACTGAGCCTTCATGCCTATGTCCTTGTCTCTTTGGCATGGTAAGGCACTTGAAGACTACCAAAAAGAGAGTTCTGGATACCAGTCCAACCACAAATCTGTTGACAAGCAATCTTTCCTGCCTGCAAGATGTGTTGGGGCATTGGTGACTCAGAACGTGTGGGAGTTGCCAACCAATGTCTGGTTTGACTTAAAGTCCATGCTTCCAAAGGGAGCCCATGCACTACATTGCCTGTATGACTAGGAATCAGAGACTGGATAACCCGGAAACCTAGGGTAGAAACAAACAGGACAGATAAAAATTCTCAGAAATGATTCCTAGTGATATTCTGGAATATTCATATCATTGACCCAGTTGTCAGTAGATAGCCTTTCTCCTGCAGCAAATGGTAGCAGGTGCAGAGACCAACAGCTAGACATGATGAAGAAAGTCTAAATTTGGAGGTGGCCATTGGGTCCCTTCCCTCAGAGATCAGGAGATCCTGCAGAAGAGGGAGAGGGATGATTGAAGGAGTCAGAGGAAATGGTGTCCCCCAAGAAAGCAAGGTCTACTGAACCAAATAAGCAGGGCTCATATGTGCTCAGAGAAACGGGAAGCAATAAGCCTGGGGTCTGCAGCTGTCTACATAGGTTTTCTGTGTCTATGTAATTAATCGCCATTAACTTGGTATTTTTGTGTGACTCCATACAGTGAAATCAGGTGTGTCTCTGAATTTTTTGCCTAAACTTGGGACTTTTTTCCTACTAGTGGGTTGCCTTGTCCACCCTTAATAAGAGGGCATTTCCCTTGTCTTATTTTGTCTATCTTGTTTATTCATGTGTGTTTGTTGACTCTTAGAGGCCTGCCTTTTTGCTGAAGGGAAATGGAGGGGGAGTGAGGAATGGAGGAAAGCGAAACTGTGATCAGGCTGAGACAGTGGTCAGGAGTCTTCCTGTATGGGAGGAAACTCTATTGAAAACAAAAGCCTAAAGGAGAAACACAAGCCTCTGGGATATTGAACCATAATTGCACAGGACAGTAAAGCCCCTTTCACAGTAAATTTTTTCTTGATTTGGTAATTTACTGTAATACTCATCCTAAATACACATTGCATCTGTCGGGAAGCATTTTTTTTTTTTTTTAAGGAAGTGTAGGAAAAAGGCCTTTGATTCTACCTAGTTTTGTCTAGCTTAAATCTCCTCCTGCAGGCAAGTTTCATTTAGCCTATTTGTGTTGCTATCTTCAGCCTATTGCTACACCTCCACTGTTGCTGCATGGTTTGCTGATATCTGAATACAGTTTCTTCTGTTGTCCAAAACAGACTGAAACTTAGGGGGCTCTACAGGAGTCTTCTATAAGCCAGAAGACTTAGATTGGGACCTAGACTTAGACTGTGCCCGACTGGGACTCCCTTTGGACTAAGTAGTTACAAGGTTCTTAGCCAAAATTTTTACAAGAGCTAGCTTTCCTCTTCATATTTCACACAGACACACACACACACACACACACACACACACACACACCCCAAAAGAAAGAGAGAGAGTTTATAAGGTATCATGTTTATGTGTAATTAAAATGTACATAATTCTGAATTATGTATATTTACCTAATGATTTTAAGAGATGCATTTCCAGGGTAAGAAAAAAAAAGAGTCCTTCAAAGTGATAGAAGTTTCTGTTTTGTTTTTTTTTTTAAAAAAATGCTTCCTTTTATGCTGAAATATGAAAGTATATGTAGAATTAGCATAGTAAAATATGTAAGTTGGGTTCTATGTTATATTCAATATAGCAGTATACTATAAATTATAATAAATCAAATGTCACAGAATATGCTTTTATCATTGAAATGAAGATAGAGCTCTAAAGAAGAAAAATATTAAAATAAGAAAATCATGTATCTAAATGTTTATCCAGTCAGCCAAACACATGACCTTATGACAGTTTATTTAATGCTATAGACTTATGAAAAAATTTCAACCTTTACAGATCAAAATATGCATTTTCTCTTAAATTTTCTTTCAACTTACAATCACTAATATTTATTAAGAACTTTAGGAAGATAGGTAATTTGATCTTATTTACTTACAAATAAAATTTTTCATGTAATAAGCAAGAGTATTATATTGACTGTGGTTCTTGAAATTTCTTAATACATAAGTAGGGTCATAATCTATTTATCCTGAGATAAAATTGCATCTTTATAGACTGTATAGCCATCTAGCCCACATTTCATGAATTGATACCTATATGAATATGTATATTTGAGAATGTGTGTACATGATTTTCCTATATGTAGAAATTGGATATATATCCACAAACTATGTCAAAAATAAAACCAATACTTAAAATCAAGGCAGATATTGTATAATACTCAAATAGAACTACATTTACAAGTTATGATGGTAAAATTCTCTGTGTAACCATTACCACTTGCTTTCAGAAAAACAATAGAAAAAGTACGAAGTTTATGAATGTGAACTGTAATTTCAACATTTATAGTCTGTTGGACTGGACTGCCTCAAAAAAAGACAAGTACATGAAAGTTAATTTGCATTTGTTTCACAGAATCATAGTAAAAATTTAAATGTTCTTGAATGATTAAAATTATCACTGTTCTATAATTTCTTGATTTAATTCCTTGAAGACATACACACATTTAAAAGGAGAGCTTTCTGTTTATAGAATTTACACATTTTATCAGTTTTTCTTATGTTACATAGAAACTTTAATATGAACACAAACTAAATAAATAACAGATAGGGATAAATTAAGTTATACTTATTTGAGTGATATAGGCTTATTCCATCACTGTTAAAATAAATTACAAAATAATACACTAAACATTTCAATGATATAAAATAACAAAATTATTTTTTACTTTACATTTTTGCAACCTCTAGGGATGGGCTGTATGTGTCCTTAGGAAGCTCTTCTTGGACCTAGATTTTGGGTTCTATTAAACTTACTTTATATGTTCACCTTTTCCTTGGCAAACATTTCTCATTACATATTATTCTGATATAGGAATGAGATTAAAAAGGCAAATATCACCAAAATTCAAACTTCTCCAGAGCCCCACTGTCCCCTTTCCATTTCAGAGACTTATCCAGCTCACTTCTTTATATCAAGTAGTAGTTTTGTTGGGTTTATTTTATCTATGATAGTTTTTGAAATGTTTCCATGTTTGGTGACCTTAATGATCTTATAATGATTGCCATTTGAAGAAGATCTACATATACAAAAATATTTAATTATGACTATATGTAAAAGATTACAAAATAATTACTTAATTTATATTTCAAATATAAATATAAATAATGTAAATTTATGTGCATATATATTCATATGTAGGAAAATAAATATATAAATAAAACATAATTAGGAGACCACCTCCAGTAGATGAGCATAGTCTCTGGTCAACAGATGGGGCTACCCAGTCATCTCAAGATTTTTTTAATTGTTTTTAATTGGATAGTTTCTTTATTTACATTTCAAATGTTATCCTCTTTCACAGTTCCCACCTCCAAAACCCCCCTATTCTATCCCCCCTCCCCTATTTCAATGAAGGTATTACCCTATCCACCCACCCACTCACTGCCACATCTCCACCCTAGAATTCCCCTACACTGTGGCATCAAACCTTCACTGGACCAAAGGCCTCTCCTCTGACTGATACCTTACAAAGCCATTCTCTGCTTTATATTCAGCTGTAGCCATGGGTCCCTCCTTGTGTACTCCTTGGTTTGTGGCTTAGTCCCTGGGAGCTCTTGGGGGTCTGGTTGGTTGATACTATTGTTCTTCCTATGGGGTTACAAACCCCTTCAGCTCCTTCAGTCCTTTCTCTAAGTCCTCCATTGAGGACCCCATTGGGTATCACATGCTCAATCCAATGGTTGGTTGCTAGCATCCCCCTCTGTATTTGTTAGGCTCTGGCAGAACCTCTCAGGAGACAGCTACTTCAGGCTCCTCTCAGCATGCACATCTTGGCATCCACAACAGTGTTTGCATTTGGTAACTGTGTATGGGATAGATTGCCAGGTAGGGAAGTCTTTGGATGACCTTTCCCTCAGTCTCTGATCCATGCTTTGTCTCAGTGTTTGCTCCTGTGAGTATTTTGTTACTCCACTGAGAAGGACCTAAACATTCACACTTTGGTCTTCCTTCTTCTTGAGCATCATGTGGTCTGTGAATTGTATCTTGGGTATTCCAAGCTTTTGAGCTAATATCCACTTATCAGTAAGTTCATACCATATGTGTTCTTTTGTGATTGGGTTATGTCACTTAGGGTGGCATTTTCTGGTTCCATTCATTTGCCTGCGAATTTCATTATGTCATTGTTTTTAATAGCCAAGTAGTACTCCACTGTGTAGATGTATCACATTTTCTGTATCCATTACTTTGTTGAAATATATATTGGTTCTTTCTAGCTTCTGGATACTATATGTAAGGCTGCTATGAACATAATAGAGCATGTCTCCTTGTTATATGTTGGAGTATCTTTTGGGTACATGACCAGGAGTGGTATAGCTGGATACTCAGTTAATATTATGTCCAATTTTCTGAGGAACCTCCAGACTTATTTCTGGAGTGGTTATACCAGCTTGTAATCCCACCAAGAATGAGTGTTCCTCTTTCTCCACATCCTTGACAGCATCTGCTATCACCTGAGTATTTGACCTTCTGACTGGTGTGAGGTGGATTCTCAGGGTTGTTTTGATTTACATTTCCCTGATGACTAAGGATGTTGAAAATTTCTTTTTTGTTTTTAAACTAGATAATTTCTTTATTTACATTTCAAATGTTATCCCCTTTCTTGGTTTCCTCTCTGAAAATCCCCTATCCTCCTCCTCCTCCTGCTTACCCACCCACCCACTTTTGCTTCCTAGCTCTGGCATTCCCTTACACTGGGGCATAGAGCCTTCACAGGACCAAGGGCCTCTCCTACCACTGATGACCAACAAAGCCATCCTCTACTACATATGTAGCTGGAACCATGAGTTCCACCATTTATACTCTGGTTGGTGGATTAGTCCCTGGGATATTGTTGTTCCTGCTATGGGGCTGCAAACCCCTTCAGCTCCTTGGGTCCTTTCTCTAGCTCCTCCACTGGGGACACTGTACTCAGTCCTATAGTTGGCTGCAAACATTCATTTCTGTATTTGTCAGGTTCTGGTAGAGCCTCTCAGGAGACAGATATAACAGGCTTCTGTCAGCAAACACTTATTGGCATCCACAATAGTGTCTGGGTTTGATGAAAATATATGGGATGGATCCCCAGGTGGAAAAGTCTCTCGAAAGTCATTGCTTCAGTCTCTGCTCCATACTTTGTCTCTGTAACTCCTTCCATGGATATTTGATTCCCCTTCTAAGAAGGACTGAAGTATCCACATTTTGGTATTTCTTCTTCTTATGTTTCATGTGGTTTTTGAATTGTATTTTGGGTATTCTAAGCTTCTGGGCTAATATCCACTTATCAGTGAGTGCATACCATGTGTTTTCTTTTGTGATTGGGTTACCTCACTCAGGATGATATTTTCTAGTTCTATCTATTAGGTGCTTCTCAGTCATTCAGTATTCTTCAATTGAGCATTCTTTGTTTAGCTCTGTACCCCAATTTTTAATAGAAACATTTGATTGTATGGAGTCTAACTTCTTGAGTTCATTGTATATATTGGATATTAGTCCTCGATCAGATGTAGGATTAGTAAAGATCTTTCCACAATCTATTCATTGCCATTTTGTCTTATTGACAGTGGTGTCCTTTGACTTACAGAAGTTTTGCAACTTTATGAGGTCCCATTTGTTGATTCTTGATACCAGAGCGTAAGCCATTGATGTTCTGTTCAGGAAATTTTCTCCTATGCCCATGTGTTCGAGGCTCTTCCTCACTTTCTTTTTTTCCACTGGATGGTTTTTGCTCCTTTATCAAAGATTGACTGACCATAAGTGTATGAATTCATTTCTGGGTATTCAATTCTAATCCATTAATCTACCTGCTTGTCACTATACCAATACCATGTAGTTTTTAATCACAATTGTTCTGTAATACAGCTTGAAATCAGGAATTGTGATTCCCCAGTTCTTATATTGCTGAGAATAGTTTTTGCTATCCTGCGTTTTTTGTTATTCCAAATGAATTTGAGAATTGATCTTTCTAACTCCATGAAGAATTGAATTAGAATTTTGATGGTGTTTGCATTGAATCTGTAGAATGCTTTCTACAAGATGGCCATTTTTACTATACTAATCTTTCAGATACATGAGCATGGGAGATCTTTCCATCTTCTGAGATCATCTTCCATTTCTTTCTCCAGAGATTTGTGTTCTTGTCATACAAATCTTTCACTTGGTTGGTTAGAGTCTCACCAAGTATCGACACCTTTAAAAATAATTACAAATAATATAAAATACCTTGCTTTAAGATCTCAAAGTTTTTAACATAGGAATGTTTCTGTCAAATGGAAGAAGTACAAAAATGGAGCAGAGACTGAGGAAAGTGCCACCTGGGGACGGACACACCTCGGGATCCATTCTATCTGCAAGCACCAAATCCAACATTGTTGCTGTTGCCAACAGGCAATTGCTGACAGGAACTTGGTGTGTCTGTTTGATTGCTCAAAGGAACCTGGTGTGGCTGTTCCTTGTGAGGTTCTGCCAGCAACTGACCAATGCAGATGTGGATGCTTGGACCCAAGCATCAGAATGAGCTCAGGGACCCTAGTCGGGGAGTTGGCAGAAAGACTGGAGAAGCTGAGGGGGATTGCAACCCCATAGGAAAAACAACATGGGCTGGCAGGACCAACCAGTGCTCCCAGGACTATACCACCAACCAAGGATTGTACAGCGAGGGATCCATGGTTCAGGATACATATGTTGTCACAGATGGCCTCATCTGACATCAATGGGAGGGGAGAACCTTGGTCCTGTGGAGGCTTGATGCTCCAGTATAGAGGGATGCTGGAGAAGTTAGGCTGGAGAGGGTGTGTGAATGGGGGAGCACCCTCACAAAGACAAAGGGAAGAAATGAGAAGGCAGACCGGCTGCTTTGGATGGAAGGTTTGTAGAGTGGCAATGGGGATGTGGGATATAATTTGAGATGTAAATGAATGGAATGAGCAATCAAAAATTACAAAAAGATAGTGGTGGCTCATTTGTTTAATCCCAGCACTTCGGAGGCAAAGTCAGGTGGATTTCTGAGTTCTAGGCCAGCCTGGTCTACAGAGTGAGTTCCAGGAGAACCAGGGCTACAAAGAGAAACCCTGTATCAAAAAGCCAAGAAAAAAAACCTGAAACATATAAATATAAACATAAAATACACCTTAAATATGAATGAACATTTTAAATACATAAATCACTGTATGTGATAATTATAGCTTCATTATAGAAGAAAAATTATTAATTAATGTTTAAGGGACTGTTGCAATAGAAGAATAAGAGGCTATGTAGAGGATTCAGTCAATAAATTGCTTCCATGCAATCAAAAAGACCTTATTTTCAATCTCCATCACTACATAAATCCTGAGTGTGGCAGCAAATGCCTATAATGCTAGTCTTGAGAAAGTGGAGGTAAGTGGGTTACTGGGACTTGTTCGCCAACCAATCAAGCAACATAAGTGAAGTTAAGATTCACTGAGATTGTACTAAAACTAATGTGAGAAATAATTGAGGAAGACATTCAATATTTGTATATTGACCCCCATATGCACAAATATACAGTGCTGTTTCAAGAATTAAATATACCTTAAAATGTGCATATACACACATAAACACTGGACACAAAAATGATAATATTTATTAATGTTGTTTGTACATTATAAAATATTTCAGTATTTTGAATGTAGTAAGAATTTTGCAAACACCAAGAATATAGACATTTTTGATAACACTTGTATGTGTCAATGAAAGCCACATAAATTCATCTTTCTAAATCTATTACAAATGTCCAATATAATATTAAGAAGTATCTTTTATTTGCCAAATGTAATTGTCTTGGAAACTATTGCTGAGCAAGCTCACCCTTTCTAGTTCTTGTGAACTCTGTATGGCAGGCTCAACAGAACTGTTTTGGCTCAAATTCCTCTCCAAGCTGACTGATTCAAACTGGCTTTTCTCTGCTTCTGACTGAATTTACCCAGCTTAGAAAGACTGCTTCTGAAGACCATGAACTGATCTGCACTGACTTCCTTGACTGTACCAAGCAAAAGAAATTGAACAGAACTGCAACTGAACTCAACTGCAGTTTTTGAAGTAAAGTGAACTGATCTGAACTGAAAGATACATACTGCTCTCATTCTCTCTCTCTCTTTCTCCCTCTCCCTCTCCCTCTCTCTCTCCTTCTCCCTCTCCATCTCTCTGTCTGTCTGACTGTCTGTCTCTGTCTCTGTCTGTCTCTGTCTGTCTCTCTGTCTCTTTCTCTGTCTCTGTCTCTCTCTCTCTCTGTCTCTCTCTCTCTCTGTCTCTCTCTCTCCCCTCCCTCTCTTTCTCTCTCTCTCTGACTCACTTACCTTGCCTTAAGGAACCTTTATTTTGTGTCTGTTCTTGTGACAGTTTGTCACATTCTATCTCTACATCATTCTGTCAAATCTTTCTGTTTTGTCACTCTGTCCATCAATTAGATGCTACTTTCAAACACAGCTGCTTTCTCCTAAAAACTAACTTTACCTTTATTGTTAGGGATTTAAATGTATATACTAAGGTCTTGTCTCTACTCCAGCCAGAGGGATTAAAGGTGTGACATTCCAGCTGGATCTCACAGACCTAGAAGTTCTTTGGAGGTGATCCCTTGGCAGAGCAGCCATACTACTGGATTAAAATTCCTCTAGAGTAATATGTCATCTAAACACTTTTTGTTTTCCCTTCCTACTTTGCACAGCAAGTTCTGCCATGCATAAAAAAGTATTGATTAATATAAATTGCTTTCTTAATAATTGTCTCCATATCCAAGATTTTAGGATGACTATGCTCTATTACATTGAAATAATATTTTGTGGTATTTTTTCCTCTCTAGTTATTATCAGCCAAACCACGCCTTCTTCATTGCAGAAATAATTAACACCAGCTTAATTATTCTGTTGCAAAAATATGACAAGTGTACATTCACCAAGTCAGTCCAAAATGCTAACATCAAAGATTTATATGAAGATTATTTGTTGTGGAAAATTAAATTATTATGGTTATTTTCAAAGAGATTTAATAAGACATCTTCATATGCCCACATTATGAGGTCCGCAGAAACAACCAGAGACCACCAGGTGTCCACCGCATATGCAAAAGCAAAGAGTCTTTATTCCAGCTTCAGCTCAGACTCTCCAACTAATCCAGCACAATAGAAGGTGTAGAAAGTCCCGAGCTAGTACAAGACTTTCCTATTTTTAATGGTTGCTCTATCATGGTGAGAAAATTTCTAACTTGACAGTTACATGATTGATTGACATTTGCTTGACACACTGTAATGATTTCAGCTTAGTATGAACAATGGTTGCTACCTTAATCAATCTACTTGTAGACAGTAGTTACTTTCCCCTTAAGAGCTTAATGGTTGTTGCTAGGAGTGGAGTTTCTATTTGCCCAGGGGAATCATGATTGTTGTCAGGGTGCCATGGTTCTTGGAAGAAGTTGGTTTTTTTTTCCCCCAGTAGTTAAGTTCATTCAGAAGACAGGTTATTCATAAAATAGAGTCTGAAAGCAAAATAGAGTTTGCAATATTAAGCTGGACCCTTCAATATTATATTGGTCTTGCTTCAAAACTCTGTACACATATTAAAAGTCTCCACAGGGTGAGTTGTGGTTCTTTTTTCTATTCTTGATTGTTTAATGGAGTTGCTGCTCTATAAGCATCTGAAAATTGCTGAAGGAAGACTAAGACTCAGCTAGTATGCAAAGGCAAAGAATGTTTATTCTTCAGAGACAACCAATGGACAGTGTCAACCATTCTCTAAAATGTGGATTTAGAAAAAGGCAGGCCGGGCTTCTTTTAGGGATCCAGGGGAACTCTCTAGAAGCATTAGGTAATCTCTAGTGTGATTAGTAGGGGGAAAAACAGTCACATTTGTATAGCTTTGATTGGCTTGTGCCAAGATGAGATAGGACTACCCAGCACAGAAGGCCCATCCTGGGATAAGATATATTCCATTTCTTGTGGTTGTCCTCAGGCTGTTCTTTGGGAGGTGGTTTTATGTTCTTGTTTCTGGATTTTATGATCTGGTCCTAGAGCTGGTGCCTTATGGCTTTCTTTTCAAAATCAGGTCTGGTCCTTCAATAGAGACTAATGGGGTTTATGTTGTCCTATCAATTCAACCTTGAGAACATTCACTATGAGAAT
The DNA here is from genome assembly GCF_008632895.1 of Mastomys coucha. Lineage (NCBI taxonomy): Eukaryota > Metazoa > Chordata > Mammalia > Rodentia > Muridae > Mastomys > Mastomys coucha. Next base: position 11,007,883 of record NW_022196914.1, read on the forward strand.
CTTATTTCAACCTGTGTAAAGGGGGAAAGCATGTAGCAGAAGGTTTGGGATTGATCTGAGAAACACCGACAAACATGAAGGATGCTAGACTAAGATCAATTGATAAAGTGCCTTGGTTTTGCTATCTGGTTTTTCTTTTTAAGTAAAGGAGCTTCAGCAAATTAGGTAACTTATGTTTCTTCTTCAGGATTCCTCAACTTTAAAGAAGAATAGAAATCATTTTCTTTGATTTGTTTTCTTTCTTATCTTAAGGAATTTAGCGGATTGGTATACATAAAAGAAACAATAATATATGGCAAATTCTAAGGACCAAATAAACAGTGAAGTTGTTACTATGTGTCTATAATATAACTCTCCTGAGCCAGGAGTTTTTAATGTGACAAAAATATTAAGATTTATAGTAGCTTGCAGAAAGTGTGCCATGCAACTACAACTTAGTTGTGAGATAATGAACTATTGGTTTTTGATCAAATAGAAAACATAGAAGGAAGTAATCGTAAAATCAGAGGCCCTTTGTATGCATAATCTTATATACATTATAATATAATATAATGCCATGAATTATAATAACTTTTTTGTGGAAAATGTTGGAATGAAAGCAATATTCTTACACAGCTCTTGAGAGAAAAGAAATAATCTTTTAATTTATTGATTTGTATGTTATGTTGGTATGCACGTTGTAGTACATATGTCCAGGTAACAACTTACTGAAGTTAATTCTTTCTTTATACCTTTCCATGCATTTTGAAGATTGAACCCAGATATCAGGTTTGCATAGAAAGCATTTTTATCTTCTGAATCCGTTTCCTCAGTCCTGTAAATAAACTTAAACAACAACAACAATACCAAAAATAAAAGAAGAAAGTAATCCTGAAGTAAAAACCCTGAACTATAAGATATACAAAAAGTCTTACATGCAATCATCTATAGAGTATAATACAAAGCTTAAAGGAAAAAAATTCAATAGGCAAAATCAGTAGTAGGTAGAGATTTTTAAAAAGCCTTATACACATTTACACAAATATTGTTCAAAACCACTAGGTCTAATTTATTTCTAAGAGACACAGCAAAGGTTTCCTGGACTCTAACATAACTAGTGCTAGCCATTTCTTTCATCATTGCAATGTAGTAATGCTTTGACAATAAGTTCCTTTTTCTGCTTAACCCATTACCAGTGACATAAATAAAATAAGGAGAAATAATGAAGTGAAATAAAAGTCTAATAACATAGTTTAAATATATATTTAAGATGAAAAATAACAAGGCATTGATGCCATGATACAAAGAATTTTTTTAAAAAAATGTATTCTCCTAAAATATGTTCACTAAAAGTTGAAAACACTAGCATTATTAATTACCAAATGAATAAAATTTCAGGTAATATGTTCTAATTATAATTGTCTGTATACCTTGAAACATACATTTTCTGCTAAACATTCTGCTAAAAAAATTATATGAATTTTGCTTTCATACATATATACAATTTGCATATCAGGAATTATATATTTTCATGTATGTAGTGAATCCATTGATCCCTGGCTGCAGAAAGTATGTCAGAATCTTCTGAAGGGATGTGGTAAATTGCTTACCTGGTGATGTACACAGGTATCCAACCCCAAGAGAAACCACAGGGCTTATTTGAATGTATTGATGGTAGTAACTGAAAGCTAATATCATCCTGATAGCTTTCATATGATAATACCATGGTTGTTCCAAAAACAGTGGAGAGCTTTTACTGCCTACAGTCTATTTTGTTTTACTTCATAACATGATGATAATTTTGTATGGGGTACTGGGTCAAATTCTACATTGACCATAATACATTCAAGCCCAAAGGGTTGTGAGAAAAACAAGTTAAAATTTTGGTTTTTAAAACATCCTAATATTTGCAAAAACTTTCCACCTTTTAATTTGGTTTTGAAACATTCTTAACACAGATATACATATATATACTTCTTTGAGACAGCATTATTTTTAAAATTACAATTGTTTCTGTATCAAGAATTTCTACCACAAAAATGCTAATGGAACTATATTGCCAAGTTATACATTTGAAGTTTAAAGTTTTAAAGTACTCATGAAAATGTTGTATTCATGCAAAAGAAATTAAAAGTGAACAATCAAGCTTCCATGGAGATGTTAATTTATATATTAAACTAATTTTCAATTTTTCAGAATACTTTGTCAGTCTGAATATAGTAACATATACAATTATATATGGCATAATTTATATATTTTATATACTTAAAATCATGATATACCAATAATGTATTATAATCTATGTAAGAAATACACTTTGGATGCAATCTTAAGCAAACACTATTTAGGTTTACAGTTATGTGGTGGCATTGATGGCCAATAAGGCCATCTTTTGCTACTTTTGCTGCTGGAGCCATGAGTCCCACCATGTGTACTCTTTGGTTGGTTATTTAGTCCCTGAGAGCTCTGGAAGTACTGGTTAGTTCACATTGTTGATTCTTCTGCGGGGCTGCAAACATTTCTTTTTTAAAGAGTACTTTATGTATTTTTTTCTTATTTTAGCTAATTTAATTAAATTTAATTTGTTTTTATATTACATCTTCTCAGGCCCTCCTTCTAGTCACACCATCCCATAATCCTTCTCCATACCCTTCCCCTTATTCTCTGAGCTAGTGCCCTCTCCATTAAGTAACTCCAAAGTACCCCAGCCCAGCACTTCAAGTCTCTGGGAGGCTAAACAGTTCCTCACCCATAGAGGCCAGACAAGGCAGCCCACCTAGGAAAAACGTATCCCATGTACAGGTAAGCTTTCCCATCCAATTTACTTTATTTGAAATTGAGCAATATGATAAAAATTTTTCTCTACAATTTTCCTTTTATGGTGAAGACCTTTTTAGGATGTCTGATCATTTTCCCTAAGCCTGGACATATGTCAAAATGAATGGTCCATCGCAATTCAATCTCATCACATTTAAAGTTAAATTTCTAAGTTGGTTATAGTGATGGGCACCTACAATTCTAGCACTTGAACTCTATCACCCGTTGTGAAAATTAAGCACAATAAGAAAACTAAGATGTTAAAATTTCTAAAAGAAAATATAGATAGTGCACTACATGACACAAAGACCTCAAGAAACAAAGAATTAGGAAAAAAAATCACTGATTTAAAAAAAAATAGCCTGTAGATCTGAAATGAAATACACATGTCTAGTCAGTATTTTAAGAAGTACTCAGCATCCTTAGTGGATCAGAAAATAGTAATTAGAAATTATTTAAGTTTTGGTTTTACATAAATAAGAAAGACTGGTTATCAATAACGCATATGACAATAAGTATTGGTTGAGACGGGTAAAATGACAAAACTTATTCAATATAATGTAGTTGAAAATTGGTTCAGCTGCAATGAAAATCAATCTGAAGAACCTTAAATATTCTAAAGGTTAAAAATATAATATGTGAGAAGGATTCTCTTGTCCTATTCAACATATACTATCTCAGCCATGCCCATAAGTTTTCTATTCACAATATTTAGCAATTGGAAACAAACTAATTTCTCTTCAAATGGTGAATGTATAATAAAGTTATGATACATGTATATAAAATTCTATCATGTGTAGAAAAACAAAATTAAAATTTGAAAGTAAATGGACAGAACTACATAAAGTAGGGTAATGCAAAATCTTGACATTCTTCCTTATTTTTGGATCTCTATATTACCTCTGAATTTCTATATTAAAATTTTATAATCTGAAGAAATTCAAGAAGCTAGGAAATCAGAAAAAGTTTATAGAGGCAGGAGTAAAGAACATACTCTAGAGAGGAGGATATTTAATATATTATACAAGTATTATAAATATGAAAAACTGGAATGATGCCACGAGAATGTTACTCCTCATATACATATATAGATATATATGTATATATATGGAGTATATATATTCCTCATATATATATTCCATATATATGTGTGTATATATAATATATATGAATTCAAAATAAGTTACACAAATGAGTTGATAATGCTTTTACATAGGGCCTGGACTACCTAACAAAACTCTAATGCCAGTCATAAAATAACTCCCTAAAACTTTTATATGAGGGGTCAAAGAGACTCTCACGTTATGCATGTTACAGCCATTGCACAAAGTGAAGATTAGTTTCTGTTGCTAAAGATAGCAGGCTCACTGAAAATATTAGAGCATATTGAGTTGGAACTGGAGCCCTTCAAGCCCTGAAGACAAGATCTCAGGGTGTTGAAAGTTGATATGCAAGCTAAGAAGGAAGAAAACAGTTGATAGTCCTATCCAGTTGTAAACCTTTTGCTTCATAATTACTATACCAGCAGTATGTCTCAAATGGTGCAACAATAGCAGTTTCATTTTGGCATCACCAATATTTTTGTAACTGAAAGTGAGACCTAATTAGTGGACAGGAATTCTTGAGCAGTAAGGTAAACCTAGCTAAATACCAGGGGTTGGAGGGAACATTAAAGACCATAAAGGAGAACCAACTTCTGTCATTTTCCTAAATCTTGATAATCTCAAGTATGATTGAAATTGAAAGGTACGCACAGACAATTGTAGCCCTCACACCATAAGAACTTGGATTGAGGAACAGGTACAAATTACTATGTAAAAAATATGTGACTATTCAGTGCCCATCTCCTTTGTTAAACTACAATGTAACCCTTACTCTTAAGGCTCAGGGAAAATCATTCAAGAGGGGATAGAAAGAATGTAAATATCCAGAGTACCAGGGTGCTTGTTATTAGACATGGTCTTTTAAACTGGATATGGGAGTTGTATCTATGAAATCTTAGGGATATGATTGCCTAAGCAAAATATACAAAATATAACAATATTTGACATACCATATAGATTGGGAAATCTCACAAAGGTTAATGAAAAAAAACATGAAATTAACATCAGTCAAGAGGGGGAAAAACTGCCCCCCCAACCAGGGAAGAGTACCTAATAATTATCAAATGCATTTGGTCAGACCCATGAGCAGACACAGAAAACAATTCTGAGCAAAACAAAGCTATATTGTAAATTTTATTCTCCTTGCAACTCACTTTTCTTTCAAGTTTATTTCTTTCCTTTATAGTTTAACTATTACTTGTATTATTGTCCTGTTTTTGTAATTTTGATCTATTCTATCATATCTGATAAAAGCCCTTTAATGAAACTTTTATATATATATATCACTCTCTGGCTGCAATTTATGATTGCAGAAATCACAGCTTGTTAAATTTTTAATATTATCTCTTAATTTTGACTCATAAGAAAAATAATGAAGCTACTGATCATCATTTTCCCCTTTTTAATAAGAAAAAACAAATAGTTCTCATCACCACATATATAGTAGAACTCACTAGCAAGCCTGGGAATCCAGTGTCACTGACTATACTGTTTTTCTCTTTAGTAAAATTATTTTATTTTTATCTACTTGTAATATGCCTGTCTTCTTTTGAGTTGGAAAGCTGCAGTGGTCTGGCAGTGTAGAGTCAGGAGAGGATACTTAGATATCACTTTTCATCAATTAAGTTTTCAACCAGTTCACCTGGTTTTAAGGTCATTTTCCTTCACCTTTCAGAATTTACTGCAAACAATTACTATGGCTTGTAGGAGCTGTAAGGTGGCCCACTAACTCCCATCTTGACTGTTCCAACTGACGAATTAAGATTCTCGTCAACCACACAATGTTTATCAAGTACAAAATTTTCTCTTTAGTTCTTCTAAGCACTCTTACATTTTATGCATGTGTGGAAACACGTGGCATTTTTTTCTGTCATTCTGGGGTCTTATTCTCCTAGGGATTACTTTACAATTTTTCAATCTTAAATCTAGAGTTATCCTAGAACTTGTGAGGTGACTTCCACAGAGTATGAATGTTATAATTTCTGATTTTGAGTTTGTGAACTCAACTTAATCTGGAGACCTTTGAATTTTACGCTTTCTAAAACCTACCTGGTTTAACATGCCCTTTTAGAACAACTTTAAAACTGATTTATATAACCATCAGGGTTTCTGCCACACCAGGATGAGTTTTTAATTGGTGCTTTCTCAGCTTGGAATATTCTCCACATTATGAGAATAGTGTGAATTCCTGCTCAAACAAGTCAACTTGCTCACTATTCTTTTGATTCTCTGTGAGAAGTTTTTTCCTCCACACAGAGAGCTATGGCAAAGCAAACATGATAATATCTAGTGACAGATTTAATTAGCCCCCTCACTTCAGATACTCGATGCTTTTGATGGGACCCCCCTCTTTGTGATTTGAGTATATCCATGTTCTTGCTTGAACTACCACTCTGGGCTTCAATTCAATCCTTTTCATTCTATCAGTTCTCAACTCATTTTATAGTTCAGGCATCCAGAAGTATCAGGATATTACCTTCACTTTTTCCCTCAAGAAATGTATATTCTTTATTTAATCATACTTCAACATAAAATTGTCATTTTTATTAATCAATAAAAAAATATATGATTGCATTAACTTTACCCAACTTGTGACACATTGCTTGCTCATATTTAGAAGCGCTCTCTTTGTACTTAAACATTTCCTAAGAATAAAGCATGGTCATCAGAGAAAAGCATCTATGAAACAGGACCTTGATACATATGCACATACATCTGTATGTTTTCTGCTTTTGAAAAATATCAAGCTCACAGCTATAACACAGATTCAAATAACAGTCTGCCCTGTAAAGTTGTTCTCTCATTGATGATTGTTACTCTCACTTTTAGATTACTCCTGAATTATCAGCAAGAAGTCTTCTTGCCTTATTTCTATCCAGTCACATGTAGTTCAGGTGGCAATATACTCAAGTGACTCATGCCACATTTTCAGTTTGCCTGCCTTCTTGACATTGTAATCCCAGCCTTCCCTTATTGCTCTAGGAACAAAGAAGAAAATACTTGGTGGCTTTTCCTGTTTTTGTGTCCCTTTAGGAGTTCCATCTTAGTGGTTTGTTTGATTTGTGAAGCTGTCTGTGAGGAGTGACACTTTGCAGGAAGTTAAGAAGCTGAATCTGTGACATCTATGGCATGTCTGTGCTTCACAGCCGGAGAGGCTTTGTGTTTTGCTCTGCTCTATTGACCTATTGCTCAGCTTCTCCTTTCATGCCATAAGCCATGTGTCACAATAGATGCTAGCTTTCTCAACTACCCAAGTGTCTCATTTTTTACCAAATACTACAACACATGACCTGTTTGCTGAACAATAAATGTGCTTGATTTAAAGTTATCTCTTGATTCTAAACAGAAATTACTGTACTGTCAAGAGTATTCATCCAAATATATCAATTTCACTGAAAATATATACTATTCACATAGAGACATACATTGTACAAAATGAAAATAAATCCATGTATATATATAAAATGGCTAAACTTACATATGTGTATAGGTGCGTATATATGTGTATGTATTTCAAAGTGTGTATCTATATTTGTAACATTGGTAGATTCCCTGAATCTTATAGATTGAAATAAATAAAAGATGAGATTTAATATATTTTATTCTTGGACTATATTGCCCTAGATTTTCTCTAAGTAGTCCAATATTTTTGTACAATAATCATTAATGCAGTACTAAGTGTACATTCCAAATATATACATAAGTTACTGTGATGTCAAATAGTAAAGAGATGAAGTTAGTGATTTAGAAAACAAAATAAGGAAAATCTGTATGTTCCTTAACTACTTTTCCACAGTGTATGCTGGCTTCTCTTCTAAGTTTATTCTAGAAAAATCATTAATGACTCAACTTTCTGATAAGTGAATATCATTTTGATGCTAATGAAAGGCAGGTTTCCTTAGATCACAACTCACAGTTTTAAAAAACCGAATGTGAAAGGAATTTTAACCTAATGAAGCTTACTCATACACTGAATATCCGTTCAAAACCTTCTGTGAAAATGTAATTGCAATTCTGAAGGTTGTAAATAGGTGGTACCCTTAAAAGATATTTTTTGTAGAGGTCTTTGTCCCCATACACAGAATAGTGTTCATTATTATAGGGCAAGAGATTTGATAAGAGGATAACTTAAGCCTGCACTCCTCTCGGGCTTTTCTGGCTTTCAATAAAATGACATAGCATAAGAACATAGCCAGGACTATTCATTGGATTTAATAACTTTGATAATCACAAAGTAAACAAGTGTCTTCCTCCATAAAGCACCAGTTTATGGCATTTTGATGTAGTCAGAATGAAAACAGTATGTTGCACATTTCTTATCCTTTACAAAAGTCAATTAAAAATTTATGAGAGACAATAATTTATCAGGAAATATTAAATTGTCATTCTACTAAGGGTGATTATGATCCAAAAATCAAATGACAGCAAATTCTGGAAAGGATATCGGGAAAAAGAGCCATTACCAACTGTGGTAAGAGTATAGATAAGTGCTTACATGAGTAAGTGTGGAGGCCTCTCAAAAATTAGTAATAGAATTGTCATAGGATACAGCTCTATCACTCCTGATCACACACCCAAGGGATCATACATTTTACTACAGAGAAACTCGTATTTCCATATATATCACCGCATTGTTCTCCATATTAAATATATATTCCTTTGTTTTAAATGTGGAGAACAAAGGGTAATACTGAATTTGAAATATTAAATTAGAAATATAATTTAATAACTACAACTTTCCTCTAATTTACTTAGCAGTAACATGGAGGCGATGTCTTGTTTGTCTTCAAAGATTTTGTAAACTTAAAGAAGCTGGAGAAAGGACCCAAGGAGTTGAAGGGTTTTGCAGCCCCTTAAGATGAACAACAATATGAACTAACTACTACCCTCAGAGCTCCCAGGGACTAAACCACAAACCAAAGAGTAGATAGGGTGGAACTCATGTCTCCAGCTGCATATGTAGCAGAGGATGGCCTAGTCAGTCATCAATAGGAGGAGAGGCCCTTGGCCTGGTGAAAGTTCTGTGCCGCAGTGTAGGGGAATGCCAGGGCCAGGAAGCAGGAGAGGGTGTATTGGTGAGCAAGGAGAGAGGAAGGGAGAGGGGATTTTTTGGAGGGGAAACTGGAAAAGGGGATTTCATTTGAAATGTAAATAAAGAAAATATCTAATAAAAATAAATAAATAAATCTGAAACAATTCACATATTAATTATTTAGTAATGAATTAAACCCTTCAAATTGTTTATGCTTTTTCTATTGGTCTGGTCTCCAATTATATCATCAGCCAATTTTCAAACATGTTCTGTTAAACAGTGTTTAATTGAATGTTTATCACTATTATTATGATTATATTATTCCCTAATAATATAATCATATATTATTATTATTATATATCATTATTATAATTATTATTAATTATTTAATAATGTGAGTGCTGCATTTTACATTTAACATTGTTTCAATTAGTTGTAAATCTTTGCCTACCTTTGATTAAACCCTTGTTTCTCTTCTTTGAGTAGCTTTTATTTGGTCTCTTCTATACCAATTCCCCTAGGCTTTTCTGTGCTAGTCAATGTATAGACAGGATAAAGGAAAAACCTCTGAACATTTCAAACACAGTAGAATTTAGTTTAAACTCTTTGAAACTGACGTAAAAAGGTTACTGTGACATGTGAGAGCTTTTATTACTACATTCAGAGCCTGCAAGTCCACACTTGCTGCTGTGTAGGATGCCTTCCCTTTTGCTAGTTCTTCTGTTCATCAAATATGCTTAAAGATGCTGTTGGTATTTCTATCCACGTTAGAGCAAGAAATGTACTTTTCTACCTCTTTTTTCTCCTTCTAACTCTTAAACAGGGGTTTTTAGTCACACAGCTATCAATAGCTACCAAATGTGTCTGAGAGATAAGGCTAATAAATTTCTAGTCCCTCTAGAACAGTGAAAGATGCATGAAAAGTAGTATTGACACTTGGAATGAAAATGTAATAGCTTGCTGAGAAGTCTAGTATTTTCCAAGGGTTAAAGATTGAGCACGGTGTGAAATATTTTCTTAAATACCATCAAAGCATTTTCTCACAATTCTGGATCAGTAGCTTAGTATCAAGGTGTTTGGAGATTAGTGGTTTTTTTTTTTTTTAATTTTTGTTTTGTTTTGTTGTTGTTCTTTGTTTTTCTTTGATTTTTGGATTTTCATTTGTTTTGTTTTTCTGAAGTCTAAGAAGACTGAGGCTTTTCCCGAGGTCTTTGTTCTTGCTGTTGAAATGCTGTCATCTCTGTGTATCTCTTATAACTATCTACTTTGCATAAGCCTATTTGTTTTTTTTTTTATTTTAGTTTGATTTATGTCTATATGGGGAGATGAGTCTTAGTTAAAAGTGCCTGTCAAAGGCAAAGAGTATGTCAGCCACTAGACATTAAGTGTTGTTGTATGTTATCCAATGGGAGGATTCAGAACTAAACTCTAGCTCCTATGAAAGAGTATTAGATCCTCTTTAACAATAAGCTATCTTTCCATTCTCTTCCACTTTTGCACTTCTTATATTGAGCAAAGTCTTGTTGGGTTAGCTACTCTATCACTAGTTTTCGTCATATTCAGAATCACAAAACAAGAAATGAAACACTGAGAAAACTAATTTTTTCTTTGCAAATATTTCTCTATCTTCAAATAAATGACTTACCGAAGTCTTGGATCCATGCTCAGAAGTATATGACCAACATTAAATTGAAATTTTATCTTATATTTCTTTTGAGGTATTTTAATTTTACTAGTCTTTACCTTGTGAATTATGATTTCTGATTTGTGGTTTGATGGTGGGAATGTATGTGTGTGTGTGTGTGTGTGTGAGAGAGAGAGAGAGAAAGAGAGAGAGAGAGAGAGAGAGAGAGAGAGAAAGAATGTGTGTGTGTCTTCCTTCTCTCCATATGCCATTCTTTTTTGCCTGTTGTTTTCTAAAGAAAGATAAAAAAGAAGTAGTGGAATTGGACAGATAGGAAGGTGAGGCTATAAAGAGGAAATGGTGGAGAGAAAACAGTGATCAGAATATTTTTATGAAAAAAATCATTTAAATAAAAATAAGAAAATAAATTAATACATAACTAAATGCATTTTATTTTTATTCCTGAAGTTTAATCTGGAACATTAATGTGGTGTATGTTACTGAGAAAAGACTTGATAAAACTTCTAATTCCACTTCAATCTAGCTGATTTCTAAAGCAGTAACAGTGGAAGTTATGGAGCAGCATGAATTGTTGTGTTGCCACTATCTTTGTGTAGAATTTACCTCAGAATGAAGCCACTGAGCAAATGGAAATTTTCTTTTGCTCTCTAATGCTAAAGAAAGTATGCTCAGTTTCCCTCTCCCTCTGTTCTCAAAGAAAAAGATATTTTTTAAAATTCAAATATTGACAATTGACAATCAATAATTGACTTTACTCTTAATTATTCTGTGGAAAGAAAATTTTTAAAAAGTTGAAATTTAAATTATTTTCATATGTACTAAATCTATATTTCTCAGTGATATATATATGTGTGTGTATGTGTGTGTGAGTATGAGTGTGTGTGTGTAGCTTATCATAAACTTTTATGAGGTAAATAATCATGAGTTGTTTCAGATCATAGAAAATAAATATTAACTTTCACCTAAATGTCTTGTCTTAAGTAAAGCATAACTCTGGATTTCTAATGGGAGAAAGGAGAACCAGTATTCAATTAATGATATTAAAAAAGTATTTAAAGAAGCTAAGTAATGAATTACTTCCAACAAAATTGCTATTGTTTATCCCATAATATAAAAATGTCTTCAGTGAAAAGGGAAACTAAAAGTTCACCAATTAAGAGATTACTCCTAGAAAAGACATCAATGACACTCTCAATGAAAAACTGTGACTTCTTCAGTTTCCTCAATTAATTGCCAGTAAATGATTGATGCACAAACTTAATTATATTTACTTACTGCTATTAATTGTACTGTTACTTGGAAAAGTCACCCAAGGAGACATTCCTATATACCAAAAACTATCTAAGGCATAAATTCAGTCAGTTGCTTCTTAGGGGCTTGTCTAGTCAATTTCTGTAATCAGTTGCCTCATAGGGGCTTGTCTAATCAATTTCTCCTGGATTTCTGTTATCAGCTCTCTTCCAGGGGCTCTGCATCAACTCCTGCCTTAAAATTCCTACTCTCAGTTCTGTCCTCTTCTGTCATCTTTACACAATAAAAATTATATTAAAGTATAAGTAAAATAACCTTATTTCTTTCCAAGTTGCTTTGATCATAATGTTTCATCATTACAATACTAATTCTAATTAAGACATATAGTAAAACTAATACCACAGTCTTTCATCCATACCCTGCTCTTCAGAGACAGCTTTTTCTTCCTATTCTAAAAACTCTCTGGTTAGTTCATCTGTTGTACATCAAAAGCTCATTTATTTTATTTTACATATCAGTTCAGTCATTATATTAGGTGTCTTTCGATTATCCTATGAATAAGCATAACATGACTCTAGTCCCTTGATTATTAGAAAGGCAGAAAGCAGAAGCATAGACAATAAGATACATTGGGTGGGACCCCACCCAGAAATTATCATTCAGAGCACACCTGGAACTTAATTAGCTATGTTTCAAGATGACCTTCATTTTAGGAATCCACCTGCATTTGTAAGCATAAAACAAAATAAAACTTAGCTGGGTGGGATCTTCTACAATCACCACTCCCTAAATCTCTTTATCTTCTTCCTTAGCATCTTTCTGACAAGCTCGGTTATAGTGCAGCTACCCCTGTTGCTTATGTAATTCATATTGCATCCTTATATAGTTGAGAAATTATATATATTTTCAAACTCATGTTTTCAGTGTCCTTTATCATAGCCTTAAGTGCTGTCCTGAAGGTCACAGCATCCTACCATTTTGCAGAGGCATAGACATGCTCTTGCCTCCTGGACTACTGCTGTCTCTGTTTATCATGGAGTCATTAACCTTGATAGAGTAGACATTCCTCATTGGGGGAATGTGAAAATGTGTATACTATTATACAAAGAAGTCTTTTGCCTGCAGCAACAATCAATCCTCATGAAAGATTATGCCCTGCTGGCTCTGTTCCAGGGGCAAGAACCATATCATGCCATCCCTTACACATGGCCAAGTAGGACTTGCCAGTGACTGAAATGTTTTAAGAGAGATATTGTACATTGGTTTTATTACTGCCTCATGTATTAACTTTTTATTATATTCTAAGGGATTTTTGTTAATTTCTTACTATTCATAATCTATAATTTATATACCTGAAATTTATATAGCTAAAATTTATCCCAAGTATAAATATATTAAACATCATATTGCTCATAGAGGTCAGTGTTTTTTGTTATTTCCCATCAAATCTAGGAACCTTGGAAGGCAGGTACCAGTGGCACTAGGAAATTATCATCTATGGTGATAAGCAATTATGTTTCTTATATATGCACACTTAAAAAAATATGAGTTCTGTTGCATTCCCTAGTAGGAGAGAGTATGTATTTTCCTCTTTGAATTTTCAAAAGGTAGTTTCTTGTTACTGATTTTTAACAGAAAAGTAGAAAAATAAATAAATAACCTATCAAGATACAAGTGGCATTATTAATTTTCTCTAGTAGGGAGACCACATCTGGACAGCAGCTGGAACAAGATGCAGTACACACTTAAAATGATCATTTATAGTTTTTCTCCAAGTTCCATCTGTTTATGGACTATGTAAAGTGTATAATTAAATGATGGTGTTTTTTCAACATTCCTTTTTAAGGTTTAAATATGGACAACCCTCTGCAGACCTAAAAATGACTCATTTGCAGGGTTATATTAATGTGTTGTTTAAGTGTCATATAACTTTTTAGTAGACTTGAGGTCCTTCAGCAATTTTTTTCCTTTGCAATACTAACTCCAAAATAGCCTTTGTAATAGAATATAAAATATCAACCTTTGTTAACTTTCTTGTTCTATTATACATTATCAGGAACTTTCTGATTTGTATTTATAATTACTTAAAACATCTACTGAGTTTGAATATTTACATTTTATAAATTGCCTCTTTTCAGGATTAGAAGGAGAACTTTTAACTCCAAAGAGTGATTTGAATTCTACTTAATGTGTACAGAAAGTTTTCTACATTTGCTCTTCTTGGACAATGCTGGTGTTAGTTTTTTGTTTGTTATCATTTAATATGTATACATGTTAATACTTTAATTAATGGGCTTATGGTCTTAAAACCACCTGAAAAGTTATATCATTGCCAAACAGAGATGTCAATATGTGCTGTGTTTTCTAAAGACTACAATATTGATGCTAGGCTATAAAATTGTTTGTTTTATTACTCACTATAAATTAGGTGTAGGTAAGCAATAAAAGACTCATAAATTATTTTAATTCATAGTTATCAGCTTAATCTGAATAAAGATATTGATTTCAATAATAACTGTCTAGAAAATTTTAAATGTAGTCAACTATCATATCATCATTTTTTGGTAAACTATCAATTAATAGTTTAATAGTTTCTTTATAATATTGTTTATATTAATATATTTTTATAAAGAAACATTTTATAGGAAGGTAAAGTTTTCTGATGCTAATGATTAATTTTTGGTAAAACTGTAGTATTATGTAACCTGTATTGTTCCTCACAAAATCTGAAAATAGAAAACAGCCCACAACTACCACATATGAAATCATCCTGCAATGCTATATGACCATATCATTTATCACTTTCAAATCTGTGCTTTTTACTTCACAACCACTAAATTCATAAACATGATGGTATTCATCCTCATCCACAACATCAATATGCATATCAGTATATAAATGAAAATAGGTTTTCTTTCTCTTTCTCCATCGTGATCGGTATGTGTGTACTAAAAAAGAAATCAAATGATGATGATTTTATAGGAAAATGAAGGTTCAAGGTGGCCATCATGTTAAGTGTAAGTAGCTCTATTCATGTCAACAAATATTGAAGGTATTTTCTTATATGTATAATCTTGATATAGAATTATGTATATATAATGAAATAAAAATCAGAAGATGGAAGGCTAGAGAGATGGCTCAGATGTTAAGAGCACTGACATCTCTTCTAAAGGTTCTGAGTTCAAATCCCAGCAACCACATGGTGGCTTATAACCATCTGCAATGAGACCTGACATCCTCTTCTGGTGTGTCTGAAGACAGCTAGAGTGTACTTAGATATAATAATAAATCTTTTAAAAAATCAGAAAAGGGAATAAGAGAATTTAAGAGAAATAGAAGATAGAGAATAAAGCAGAATATGATGTATGAAGCATTTTGGGATAAACACCAGGAAGAAAAATGGTAAGATGGAACAGTATTTGTAACTGGACCCTCTCTTCTCAACTTGTTATGGTGAAACATTATCTACACGCAGACTACCGAAACTCTTAGAGCACCTCCCTCTCTCTACTTCCTGCTATTATTTTCTTCCCACTTCTAAGTGGGAATGAAGCATCAAGACTCAATGGGGGTGACCATAGCCATAATGCCAAACAATGGGGAAAGGGAACATGAGCAGTCCATCTCCAGTACATAGAAGGTGTCTCAGGTGCTAGGATGGAGTTAGCAACCCACAGTCAAAGTTTCCGATCCAGAATTGTTCCTATCTAAAAGAACTACAGGGACGAAAATGGAGAAGGAAATGTGATCCAGTGTCTGGCCCAACTTGGGATCCATCTCATGGGGGCTTGGGGGTCAGCACCAAGGCCTGACATTATTACTGATGCTATGATGTGCTTACAAACAGGGGCATGGCATGGCTGTCCTCTAAGGGGCCCTGCTATCAGCTCACTGAGACAGAGACAGACAATTATATGCAACCATGGGACTAAAGTCAGGGACTCTTATGGTTGAATTAGGAAAAGGATTAAAGAAGCTGATGGGTAGGGTGACCACATAGGAAGACCAGAAGTCTTAACTAAACTGGACCAGAGGGAGATCCCAGAAACTGAGACACTAACCAGGAACATACAGGGGCTAGTCAGAGGTCTCTGGCACATATATAGCATAGGACTGCCTAAGTGGGAGTAGATGCCCCTAATCCTGAAAATACTTGTGGCCCAAAGAGAGGGGAGGCCTAGTGGTTGAACATCCTCTCCTAGACAGAGGGGAAGGAAGAATGGGATGAGGAACTTTGGGAGGGGGATTAGGAGGGGGTCAACAGCTGGATTACACATATATATTTTTAATTTAAAAATTATGCATATAATAGTTTTGCCTTCCCCTCTCTTATTATTTTTAATATTTTATATCTTGATTTTTCTTTTCAGAAAAGGTGTTTGTTTCTTTAAAATTTTCTTTTGTATGATAAGAACACTGCATGTCTTCTATGCTCTTCAAACAAGGAGGAAGAGATGGAAAATAATATTCAACAAAGATACAAAAATATGCACTACAAAAGCAAGGAACACAAATCACAAAAGACAAAATTAAAAAAGCAAAATACATGATAAAAATATCAAAACAGATAAACAAAGAAACAACATGAAGAAAACCAAAATATTCCACATACATATACAAAAACAACAATAACTAAAATTGTTTCTTTTCATTGGTCTACTACTCCTGGGTGGGGATATTTCATTGACTGCTTTGGATTTTATTTGTTTTAATTTCTCATTATTATATTTTTTTTACAATTTTAAATTTTCCCACATTTAAGCCTTCACTTTTTTGTTAGATTTATTCCAAAATATTACTTATGCTACTGTGGATGTGATTTATTCCAGGATTCCTTTCCTGGTTTGTTTATTATTTGTATATATGAAGGCTATTGATTTATGTTTGTAAGCTTTTTGGTCTACCACTTGGCAGAACATGTTGATTAGCACTAAAAGTTGTTGGGTGGATTCTTTAGGGGCTTTACCTTTTTCATAAGTATATCCCTTTCATCTTTCACTCATCTTATTGCTTAGGTAGGACCACAATCTCTTTATTGACCAGGAGTAGGGAGATTTGATATGCTTGTCATAGCCTGCTTTCAGTGGAAATGCTTTGATTTTTTTGTCTGGTTAGCTAGGAGCTGGTGTGGACTCAATGCTTTCTGCCTTTATTATGTCATGATACACCCCTTGTTTTCCTAGGTTCTCCAGAATATTTATCATGAAGGATGTTTCATTTTGTTAAAGGTATTTTCAGAATCTAATAAGGCGATCATTTGGTTTTTGTCTTTGTATATGCTTATGTGGTATATTATACTTATAGATGTATGTATATTGGACTATTGCTGCATCTCTGAAATGAAGCCCAGATCCATGTGGATTATCTTTTGGGGGAGGTTCCTGGCTTTATTTTGCAAGTATTTTATTGAAAATTTTTGCATGAATACTCCTCAGAAATATTGTAATTTTCTATTAAATCAAGGAAACTACAGAATGTGGAAAAAATTCATGCTTTTAGACTGTAGAATGAATAGTGTGGAAATAACCATCCTACCAAAAAAATCTGAAAATTCAACACGATTCTCTTCAAAATTCTAATTTAACTTAAAATAATTGATATAATAATATCAAATATCATCAGAAAGTGAAAAGACTCAGAATAGGCAAAATAATCCTGAACAACAACAAAAAATAAATGTTGTTGGAGGTGTCATCATCCTAGAGTTTATGTTATACTACAGAGCTTATTAGTACAAACAGCAGGGAATAAGTATAAAAACAGTCCCTGGTCAATTGCTAGACTGTAAGACCCACATGTAATTCCATGTATATACAGTCTCCTCTATTTCAATAGAGCAGTGAGGAAATACAATACAAATAAAATTTCTTTAGCATGTGGTACTGGTCAAGCTGCATTGTATACAGTCTTAGATCATGGAAAAACCAAGTTGTTAGTTACCTGGATATTTTATCCATACTGGCTAGCTTTCATAGTGTTGTAAATATTCACATTACCAGAGTAGGGAAAATGTAATCCCCAATCTCACCCAGCTAGAATATTTGTTAATTCTATAATAGCTATCTTGGCAAAACATAGGCACTAGATGTAATATTGTAATGATCCACATGGGAGTAAATAACCACATTCTAATTGGGATAATATCAACTTCACAATATGGTACCCAAACCTAGTGCTGTTAATTGGGCCAAAAATGTGTGGCTGACTAAGTCATAGGTCATAGAATGTGATGTTATTATCTTGATCAGTGGAAATATATTGTCAATGCTCTTGATTATACATTTCTTACCAGAAATTTTATGGTAAAATTCTATCTCTGCATGTACCATATTCTTATCTTCATAGACGTAGATTAGAACAACTATGCACCCTCATCAGAGAAGTTTCTCTTTGCAGTAGATGGCAGTTAATATGGAAACTAACCATTGATGAATGTGCAGAAAGCTAGTGACTGGTAAGCCCACAGCTCTAAAAGGAACATGTGTTGCACATCCTTGAATTAGAACATAGGGTCCCGAAAGTTTATAAGAGCATAAGGGGAAATGGTATTTGCCATGTATTACAGTGGAGTTTCATACATGAACAAACAAACGTGCAGAGTGCATGAACATGTACAGTATCATGACAGGCAAAATCCTATCCTAAGTGTGTAAGGAGCTTGTGCACCCTATCTGAGTGACTTTGTCTCTAAAGTTTTCTACAGGTGAGCTGCTGTCAGGGTGGAAAGGATGTTAATATCAAAGTTTCTAGTGGGGCTTTCATGCTTAGATAGTAAAAATTTAACCTACGGGCTTTAAAAATTTATATAAATTCAAAGAATTTTAGCAGCTTGAAACAGAATTTCAAAATGGGTAGTTCTGTATTCACGGAATTAGTATTCTTTTTATATATATATATTTTCCATCCTTTGGTACAATATAGGAAAAATTCCCTTGTAAACACTCTTGTATGCCATGTGCCACCTTTCACATTGTGTCTAATAGAATAATTGTGTTTGTATCTTGATTTCTTAAGCAACTATTAGAGTAAATCTCGGACTCTTTAAGTCTTTAGCCCACTTGTTCTTTGAATTGAAATTGATGGTCAAACTCAGAACCAGGAGTTAAACTAGTTATTGTTATTTTTACTGACTTGACTCATTAATAAAGAAAGATAAATTTGGGGATAAAATTCAGGGAGACAAGGAATAGCAGCAGTCATGGAGCCAAAAGTCACTGCTTCAATTTTCCAAACTAGGAACTTCAGGCAGCAATTAAAGATTGAACTCACTCTGCCAAAGTGTTTCTGTATTTGTTCATTATAGCACTTTACTTATCTTTAAGAATGTCCAGGTACCAGGAAAATAAAGCAGGAAAAACAATAATCTCTTGAGTTGTCAGTTTACCAAAGCACTGATTTTATACTATTTCTCTTACTAACAGAGAGAGAAAGAGAGAGAGAGAAAGAGAGAGAGAGAGACAGAGAGAGAGAGAGAGAGAGAGAGAGAGAAGGAAAAAGAGAGAGAGGGTGAGAGAGAGAGAGAGAAAGAGAGAGAGAGCGAGCACATAGGTGAATGACTTCCTAAATCTTAATATTAGCCAATCCCCCATATTCTACAAAGCAAGAGAAGAAACTAGAAAAGGCAGGAGACAAGTAAGGAAAGATGATAACAAAAAAAAAGGAAAAATAAAAAAAATCAGAAAAATATGAAATTTTGTAACTACACATAGTAAATCAGATTTTATGTATAATAACTGGGACCCACATGCTTAATGTTACCAAATGAGTCATATTTTCATATGAACAGCTCTCTGTGTTGTCCTGAGAATGATGGGTGAGTATTTATAAACATTTCTATAGAAGTGGATGTGAAATATTTAAACTTTCAATTAACCACAATTTTGCAAAAATACATTCATTCCTCTCTGATAGCACAGACACTTGTCCAATGCACTTTGATGAAGAATTGTAAAAGATTATGAAGCTTTTCCTACAACAATTAAGTCTGTTAATATTAAAATAATTTAAAAGTCATAAAATTTATCAGAGAAAAAGTGCTATATTAGGCAATGAATATATATATTGATGACATTACATGATTTTAATGTCATTATAACTGTGATAGTATCTTTGAACTACATTTCCCCAAATTATTATATTAATATATTATTTTGACTGTGTTAAAATAAAAATCATATTTGCTTTGACTCCAAAATTTGAATGTATTAATTTCTTGATCATATTACTGAACATTATAATAAAACATCAGGTTGGTTATTAAGTGTAATTAAATTTCTAAATACATAACTATAGATTTAAAATTTAATATAAATCTCTGCAATAGTCTTAAGACCTTCATATTTGATTCAAATAAACATATAACAATATATTATGTCAATCAAAGATATATTATTTACATGTTAAACTTATTAAATATTTAAAATATTGCAAGAAATTTGACTTTCTAGCCTTCACAGTCCTTGAATAATAACTGTAGAACTATTTTAGTGCAGAGAAATGTTGAGTTTTTGAATTCCTTATGGTTCTTTCTTCTTATACAATGCCTCACTTACATTTACAATAGAAATTTAAAACACCTCTCCATATTGAGAAAGAAAATCAATATAGTAGGAATATATCTTTTCCTATTTTGGCATCATATTTTTAATATAATATTATGAGCCAAGAAAGTTTCAGAAACACCAGTAATGTGGTAATTAGTTTTGACATAGCTTCCATTAACCAAGGAGTCTTTTTCTGCATTAAGGGTTGAAAATACTTTATATTTAACACGAGGCATATATTTCTATCACATCATTCTACTCTATTTGTGTACAAAGTAATACAAAAATTTAAGTATAATAAGAAAATGTTTCTATATTTTTACTGATAAGAGTTCAATTTTCTAAATGATTTGTTTAAAATAATTTTTTTGAATTTAGGTTTCCATTCTAGTATTTAATATAGCGTTATGGCTTGCATTGGGTTGTTTATGCTGAAAGCCTCAAGGAGCTGATGAGTGCTAATTTTTATGTGGAGCCTAGTGTGAGGTTCCTGAGATACTGGGAAGCTCAGTCCTCTAGAGGATTTCTGGTCTCTTTTGAAGGAGTTTCTTTGATGGATAATTTTTTGGAATAGTTGAAGCCTGAATTCAGGGTTTCTCTCTAACATCCTAAAAATGAACCACTGGATGAGTGTGTGTGTGTATGTGTTTGTGTGTGGGTGTGTATATGCATCTGTGAATGAGAAGCTACATGTTGAAGTAGTATCCCATGTAAAATGAATTTATTTCAAAAGATATGACTTTTTCAATTCAAATCATTTCATAATCTACAGGATTAGGATTGTTTGTAATCTGTTTAGAATAATGACAAGATTAATATGAGCACATTATTAGTATTTACTGATGATGGCTTAGTCTTACTCTGAAAAAAAACACTTATGAAAACTTTAAATATGGCAGTTAATGAGTTTTTGTCAATTCCTTTTCTGCTCATTAGCTTTCTATCCCTCTCCTTTCTGTCGACTTTTTTCATAGAGCCCTAGATTCTTTTGAATCAGGCTTTAAGGAATCCAGTTCCTTAAAACCAGTATTTCTGATATCTGTATTATTTTCTTCTTTAAATACTAGTAATTTCAAATATTATTTGAAGTTTATATATTTTATTATTTCATACTTTCACTGCTTAATATAGCCAATACAGCAGCTCCATAGTACAAGCAAGAAAGTTAGGCATTTTCTCCCAATCATCTGAAAATCAGCAGATGCACAATAATTTGGTGATTATTTGTCCTCTGTTTTTCCTAAACTTTTTATAGCTATGTTTTATACTGAAAAACCTAAATATGGCAAGCAACATGTCAAATTGGTCTGTGAAAATTTTAGACATTTCTCATTTATTAGAACAGAGCTATGATAGCCTTCCTGTAAAAAAACAACTCATGGTGAATTTACTTATAGAATTGGCATACTAGACTAGTGCTTAATGAGTAGTTATGATTCTGTGGTTGCTTACAAAATCTGCCTCTTTCTTTCACCATTACTTCAAATAATCCTATTGATGGTGATCTTTGATGTCAGATAACTTGTCTCCAAACATATCAATAGCTTAAGAAAGATTATTTTCACTAGCCCCCAGATAATCAAACTACTACATTCTCCAAGACCTTCAAAAATGATATTGTGCTAATATCCACTTATCAGTGAGTGCATGCCATGCATGTCCTTTTGAGTCTGGGTCACCTCATTCAGAATTATATTCTCTAGTCCCATCCATTTGTTTTCAAATTTCATGATGCCACTTTTTAAGTAGCTGAATAGTATTCCATTCTGTAAATGGACCGGATTTTCTGTATCCATTCTTTATTTTAGGAGGATATGGGTTGTTTCTAGCTTCTAGTTATTACTAATAAGGCTACTATAAACATATTGGAACATGTATCCTTGTGATATTGTGGAGTATTTTTTGGGTATATGCCCAGGAACGATATAGCTGAGTCTTCAGGTAGAACTATTTCCAATTTTCAAAAGATCCACCAGATTGATTTCCAGAGTGGTTGTACCAGTTAGCACTCCCAGCAGCTATGGAGGAGTGTTCTACTTCACCACACCCTGGCCAGCATGTGCTATCACATAAGTTTTTGATCTTAACCATTCTGATTGGTGTAAGTTGGAATCTCAGGGTAGACAAGTAGATAAGAGCTTACTGTGGTTGTCCTCTGTGAGGCTCTACAAGCAGCTGACAGACAGATGCAGATACTCACAACCAAGCATTGGACTGAGGTCTGGGCCCCCTGTGGAAGAGTTACAGGAAGGATTAACTGAGCTGAAGGGAATGGCAACTCCATAGAAAGAACAACACCACCAACTAACCCAGACACCTCAAAACTCTCACAGACTAAACCAACCAAGGAGCATGTGAAGTATGGTTTAAGACTCCTGGCGAAGGTTTAGCAGAGGACTGTCTTGTCTGGCTTCATTGGAAGTGTATGTGTCTAACCCTGTAGAGCCTTGACGCCTCAGGGAGGGGAGATGCCTGGAGGAGTGGACACCCTCTCAGAGGTGAAGAGGAGAGGTGATAAGTATTAGAACTATTCAAGGAGAAACCAAAAATAGGCAATGTTTATGATGTAAATAAATAAAATAATTAGCAATTAAATAAATGAAATAGTGTTTTCATGTGATCTATGCATATCTTCCTATTTACTCTAAATCATAATTGTATCACTTATGATGTCTAAGCTGTGACCACACAGTAAAATTTTATATTGTGTGGTTTACAGAGTGATGACAAATTTTAGTCTGTCTGTGTTCAGTAGCATATTTTTTATGTTGATGGAACATTCAGTGAATTGAATCTATTGAGATTCCTCTACATATGGAAGTTCACCTATGTAATATTAACAGAACTAATAATCAACCTATGAGGTGGAAAATTTAATATTACAATACAGCCCATCTTGACACATAGTTATTACAATTATATAATTCAGATGATTCTTATATAATTAACAGGAAACTGTTTTAATTATTTTATTGCTTAATTGTGGTTGACAAACTCTTCTATGTAAAAATAAGTCAGTGAAATTCCTCAGTGTATTAACATCTTTCTACCAAGACTGAGCACCTGAATTAAATAGCTAAACCCCACATAGTGTAAAGAAAATAGACTCCCAAACTTTTCTCTTTTCTCTCTCTCTCTCTCTCTCTCTCTCTCTCTCTCTCTCTCTCTCTCTCTCTCTCTCTCTTTCTCTCTCTCTCTCTCTGTCTCACACACACATGCACACACACACACACACACAAAATCACACACTCAGAGGGAGAGAAACACACCCAAAGAGTGAGAATGTAATTTTATGTAAAGTTTTCACTCCTGCCAGATGAAATTGATTACATGTTTTTATTGAATATTTAGCCACCATTCCTTATGCTGGTATTACATTGAGCATTGCATTTTCTACTCAGAGTAAGATTTTTGCAGGCTATATACAAGCAGAGTAATTAAATGGTACATACACTTGGTGAGGTCATAAGATGGAAAAATATAATTACTCCTAATTTAACCACTATGAATTGTGATAATGAATAAAAGCTACTTATTTGTATTTTGTTTTTGGTGGGTATATTTTATTCTTATTTAAAGATCAATGATAAACTAATGATGGATGTGATCACACAAAAAATTTCATTTAAAAACAGGTGGAATTAGAGTCCTCAGAAATGAATATCAAAATACATGGAAGAAATGATGTTAAGTTTGATAAAACGATAGCTATGAGAACTTTATTTTGACACTGGATTATTGATAAACTGGGTGAATGAGTGACATCTCTCTCTGTGTAGATACTTCAGGGTCTTCACATCCTCAAGGGTTTGGTACTCTTCTTCTCTCTGTCAGGGCAAGTTTAGACATTTCTCAAATCAAGCTATATGAATTACTTCAAAGATATAAAAGATTAATTTTTCCTAGGTCTCTAATATTTTATTCAGCAATAAATCAGTGAGCTGATGGTGTAGGATAGTATTTCAGCATCTACTATTTTATCAAACTTGAACTTGCCATATTTGAAAACAACACAACTGAATTGTATCATGTTAAAACAATGTAGAAGTGATTTTGATAGGAAAAAAATAGGAATTGAATTCTTTAGAAGTGAAGATTATTTTAATTAATAGAATGCATATAATAAAAAAGATTCCTCTCAATTTTCGTGAGAGAGGGATTACAGTATATTTCATGCTTACCAAATATATACGGAGATTTAATCCCCTTATTCTTACCTGGCAGAGCTTACAATATTCCTTGTACATCTCTAGTATTCCTTTTATCATCCCCCAGGTAGATAATGGAGCGAGTAGAATGCTGCATATAGACAGATATTGTAGCATATTCTTAGAAAAAATATTGTGAATGATTAATTTAAGAGCATATTTTATGAATTAGTGTTTTGTTTAGTTGGAGAAGTAGATTTGTTGTTTATAGACATGGAAACATAACCTAAAACATTTCTATTCATCCACACACATATGTGTATATTTATGTGTGTTTGTATGTATATAATTTGTAAATGTATATATAAGTATATATTTCATATAAGTATATGAAATGCATATATGTTTTTTCATGGTGTGTTTTAGTTTGAAGGAGCAGAGGTCTTATGTAAACAAGGATTGATATTTACTGAATTTTCAAAGTTTGTACCTTTCAAAATTGAATTTCAATTCTTGATTCAAAAGAATTGAAAGTTGTGACTTAATAAAAATTGTACACTTCATGAGAACTCATGCTTTTTAAATGATTAATGGAATACAACATATTTTAAGGAGGATGCCTCTGTCTTTATTTGGTTCCCACCATGAAATAAATTATCATGAAAGTCTTCACCAGATGCTACTGCCTTGAGCCAGCTAGTGCCTTAGACTTTTATCATTATGAAAAAATAAAGTTTGTTCATTATCGATGCCATTATGTTACAGAATCATAAAATAGATTCTTATACTCTGAAAGTGAGTAGAATTTCACAACTGGCACATTTGTTTGTATGCAAACCTTTTCAACGTGGTCATCCAAATATTATTGAACTATCTTGATGAATTCAAATTTTGATAAATATCTTTATTCTATATAAAACTTAAAGTTATGGATCTTCATAGAACGTCATATACAAAAACAGAAAAATAGATTGCCTTATTATACTAAAGGGGCCAAAATTTAAAAATTTAAGGCACGTGAGATACTTACATGCATTCTAATTTTGGCTGAAGAATCCTCTAAGGCTGTGCCCATGATTGAACCACATTACTCAAAGGAAGTTTGGACTTTTGAGGGAGAAAGTGTTATGCAGAGAGTCCCTGATTTGACTACATAATTCATTTTTGCCCTAGCAGCTAGAGACATCTTTTCTTGGATGCTGGCCACAAGAACAGACTAACATGGGAGAGCCTCTTGCATTTGAATTAATAGTATATGATCTATATCCCCAGAGGTTAAGGTTGTACTGAGCAGTAGTTAATAGCTACGCATAGAATGTTTATTCAGTTTTTCAATTTAAATGCTTCAATGATGCTAGAGGGAGCTCATCTATATATATAAACAACTTGTTTTTTTGCCTCGAGAGGAGTTACTATTGCTTAGGATAAGCGATGGTTGGATATATCCTCTGGGGATGTGGATGTGACAGATGCCACATTGGCAATATTTAGAAGCAGCATGCCAGATGGTCAGAACCTTCAGTGGTAGAATGGGGACAATATGAAGGGACTCAGGGCAAAGCAGCTTTTCTGCAGCAGTCTGATGGCAGCAACATTTGGTAGTCATAGGGACCAATACTCAAGATTCAGAAAAATTGCATAAATTACAAAAATGTTCATGATAATTATTTAAATATGAATAGAAATTAAGTCATTTTCAAAACTTAGTCACTTCCTAATAAAATCATTTTTTATGATAAGCTGGATAAGTTGGTTGTTTCTATTTCATAATGTTAAAATATAGGAGTTACACATTACTTTTGTATTTTCCTTAGGATCTGAATGGTTTTTCTAGTCTCACATTAAATGAGGTGGTTATTGTTCTGAACAATATTGTTTAAGCAGTCTTCACATATTCTTCATCCATGAGGCATCATACAGCCCTGGTTCTCAAAACCACTTATTTTCTTCAGCCAGATAGTTGCTAGTAGAGAAGCAAACAAGAAAGGTGTATCAGCTGCTAATGTGCTTGGGATGGAAAGCAACTAGGTCAATTTTATATAACCCTTTTTTAATGTCACATTAGTAAAACATCATTGCATAAGAGATACATGAAATTACTAAGACTCCAAATTTGAACAAGTATCTGACATCAAGCTAAAACATGATATTAATAGAAATTAAGTATTGCAGAATTTCACTTGACAAGAATAAAGCACATATTGTGCTATTGCAACTAAACACAATTGTCCTTAATTGTACTACAATATAATTTAAGTACAATGAAATGCACACATGTCAAACTAACACTTCATTGTTTACTACAGCTTAAGTTTTAAAACAAAATATTTAAGGACATCCAGATATTAAATTATTTTTCAAAACTGCTCAATTTGTATAGACATTTTTATTTTTAATGAAGTATTTATATTTTTGACATTTTCATTAAATTTCTTGTTCATACTTTCTTTTATCTTGCAATAAAACCACAAAATCTTCTAGTGTAAGAACTAATTTCAATGATGCATTCATTACTTTTTCTTTTTATTTCTGGAATATTTTACAACTTACCAAAAAGTAATATGAAGAAAGTTACCCATAATTACTTCAGTTTTGATGTTATTATAAGTGATGTACTCTTTCACAAGCTATCAATGAAACCCTGGTTATATAAAAATGAAATTCTCTTTTATATCTGCATCTTATGTATTGTGAAACTGCTAAGAGGGCTTTGTTATGTTTTTAGATTGCTATGTGTTTCTATACAAATTTGTTTAGATGGTTTGATTATACCTGGTTTTAGATTTTATTTTTTTTCCATTTTTAATATCTTTAAGTGTTAAGGGTTTTTTTTTTTAACTATTAAGTTCGATATTAGATGTAGCTTTTTAAAACCAATTTCTTCTTACATTACTTTTTGTCTTCTATCCATAGTTGTAGTTTAAAAAGGACTGAAGCCCTGAGGGCCAGCTGAAAGAATGAAAACAAGCAACCTTGGGCTGTAGGAGGTTGAGGGAACCCTCCAAGAATGCACCAGAGACCTGGGAGGTGAGAGACTCTCAGGACTTAAAAGGAGGGACCTTAGATGAAATTCCCTACAGTAGGGAGAGGTAACTTATAGAGACCATCTCCAGCAGAAAGACAGGGCATCAAATGAGGGAGGGGGTTGCAATACCACAGTCAAATCTCTGACCCATAATTGTTTCTCTATGGGATTGAAATGGAGAGGAGCCTGAGGAAAAGAAGGTCCAGCTATAGGACCTAAATGGGATCTAGGTCAAGAGGAGATTCCCTAGGCAAGAGACTATTACTGAGGCTATGGAGCACTCACGTAAAGAAACCTATCATGACTGCCCTTCAAAAGACCCAAGAATCAGCTGAAAGAGTCAGATGCAGATATTTGCACCCAACCAATGGACAGAAGTTGCTATCCTCTGTGGTTGAATTAGGAGAAAGCTGGAAGAAGCTGAGAAGGAAGGCAACCCTGTAAGAGGACCAGCAGTTTCAATTAAACTGGACCTCTGAGGTCTTTCAGACACTGGACAACTGTCTTAGTCTGGGTTTCTATTCCTGCACAACATCATGATCAAGAAGCAAGTTGGGGAGGAAAGGGTTTATTGAGCTTACACTTCCACATGGCTGTTCATCACCAAAGGAAGTCAGGACTGGAACTCAAGCAGGTCAGGAAGCAGGAGCTGATGCAGAGGCCATGGAGGGATGTTCTTTACTGGCTTGCTTCTCCTGGCTTGCTCAGCCTGCTCTCTTATAGAGCCCAAGACTTCCAGCCCAGGGATGGCACCACCCACAAGGGGCCTACCCCCTTGATCACTAATTGAGAAAATACCCCACAGCCGGACCTCATGGAGGCACTTCCCCAACTGAGGCTCCCTTCTCTGAGATAACTCCAGCCTATGTCAAGTTGACACACAAAACTAGCCAGTACAATTGACCCCTTGTCAACTTGACACACAAACACATCACTATTAAGCCTTAACCCTTATGCTCTTATTCATCCCCAAGATCTAAAGTCCCACAGTCTTTACATATAAAAAGTTCAATCTATTTAAAATGTCCAATATCTTTTAAAATTCAAAGTCTCTTAACTGTGGCCTCCACTAAAATACGTTCTTCCTTCAAGAAGGAAAAATATCAGGGCACAGTCAAAATCAAAAGCAAAACCAATGTTTATGATCCAACTCACAATCTTCTGGGCTCCTCTAAGGGCTTAACCGGTCACTTCTCCAGCTCTGCCCTTTGCAGCACACAGCTTGTCTTCTGGACTCCAGATGCCTGTACTCCACTGCTGCTGCTGTCCTTGGTGGTCACTGCATGGTATTGCATTCCCAAAACACTGCTGTAACTAGGCTTCACCAATAGCCTCTCATAGGCTTTCTTCATGGTGCCAAGCCTCAACTCCTTTGCATGACCCCTTCAGTCCTGGGCTATCAATTGCATACCAATGCTGCTCCTTCACCAATGGCCTTCCATGGCCTCTCACTGTGTCGAGCCTCAGCTGCTCTTCATGACCCCTTCATGCCTTCAAAACCAGTACTACCTGGGTTGACTCTTACACATTACCAAGTCCTACTGCAGCACAAGGTACAACCTTGGCTATCTCTGGAACACAGTCTCTTTGCTCTCAAAAAATACATCCCAGAAGGTGTCACCTCAATGATGCTGGTCTTTTCTTAATCACCGCTAATTTCTTAGCTCCAGCTAACCAGCATCAATAGTCCCAGTAATACAAAGTTTTCACTTTAGTAGTTCTGGTATCTTGTTAATCAC
Source organism: Mastomys coucha (assembly GCF_008632895.1). Classification (NCBI taxonomy): domain Eukaryota; kingdom Metazoa; phylum Chordata; class Mammalia; order Rodentia; family Muridae; genus Mastomys; species Mastomys coucha. Next base: position 11,037,165 of record NW_022196914.1, read on the forward strand.
AGCTGATACTTCAGTCCCAGCTAAACAGAACCACAGAATTTTCACAATCAAAACAACATGGCCCTGATAAGAGTCTTATCTTCCCTCTGAAACTTCACAAGCCAGGTCTCCATCTTCTGTACCATTCTCAACATGATCTTCCATGCTCCTACAGAACATCCCACAGAGTTCTTAACAATCAGTGGTTCTTTTAGCTCAAAGTTCCAAAGTCCTTCCACAGTCCTCCCCAAAACATGGTCAGGTTGTCACAGGAATACCCCACTTCTGGTACCAATTTGTCTTAGTCAGAGTTTCTATTCCTGCACAACATCATGACCAAGAAGCAAGTTGGGGAGGAAAGGGTTTATTGAGCTTATACTTCCACATGGCTGTTCATCACCAAAGGAAGTCAGGACTGGAACTCAAGCAGGTCAGGAAGCAGGAGCTGATGCAGAGGCCATGGAGGGATGTTCTTTACTGGCTTGCTTCTCCTGGCTTGCTCAGCCTGCTCTCTTATAGAGCCCAAGACTTCCAGCCCAGGGATGGCACCACCCACAAGGGGCCCTACCCACTTGATCACTAATTGAGAAAATGCCCCATAGCTGGACCTCATGGAGGCACTTCCCCAACTGAAGCTCCCTTCTGTGATAACTCCAGCCTGTGTCAAGTTGCCACACAAAACTAGCCAGTAAAACCACCAACCAGGCAGCATACACCAGCTGATATGACGCTCCCAACACACATGCAGTAGAAGACTGCAGGGTCTAGACTAAGTCAGAGATGATGCACCTTACCTTCAAGAGACCAGATGCAACAGGGAGTTTAGAGGTCTGGTGGGGTGGATGGTGGGTGGTGGGGACATCCTTGTGGAGACAGAAGGTGGGAAGGATGTATGGGATGTGGGACAGTCTGAGGGTAGACTGGGAAGGAAATAAAATCTGGAGTGTAATTAAATAAATAAGTAAATAAATGATTTAAAAAAACATGTATTGGCTTTCAACACTGAAAAAACATGTATGTGTATATTACATATATTCTGACATATTAACAAACCCTTGAGAACTTTCACAAATAAGAAAAACATTCTCATGCACTTCAGTTTTATCCTTAAAAAATAATTTCTCTGGAAGCATTTGTTAAGAATGGATAACCAGTCGGCAGTGGTGGCACAGGTCTTTAATCCCAGCACTTGGGAGGCAGAGGTAGGCAGATTTCTGAGTTTGAGGCCAGCTAGGGCTATACAGAGAAACCCTGTCTTGAAAAAACAAAACAAAACAAAACAAAACAAAACAAAACAAAAACAACAAAAAAACAAAACAAAACAAAAAAGAATGGATAACCAGCACTCTACAGACAGAGGAGTAGAAGAATAGGCCTCCACCCCATCGGTAGACATGATGACTTGCTTTCGAGATTTCTTGTAAGAACTCTTCTTGTCAGTGCCACTCACTGACACTGGAATGTGTTCTACTTCCTTTTGAAGTATAATTCCTTTCCATCCTAAACAGGAATTGAGTCCTCCAGACCAACGTGAGATAATCGTGTCTCATACACAGGTACCTCTTAGTACATATTTACTCCAAGTTCTTGGATAATCTCACAATTTCCTGTCTGTCCTTTTTATTGCTGAGAAGATACTGTAGCTAGTCCTGCAATGACTTGAAGTGTCAGAGTGTGGTGGAACCCAGGGCTGACTTCCCTCTTCTCAGAGGTAAAGTGGAGTGGTGAGGGAGTGGTCCTGTGAGGGGAGGACTGGGAGGAGAGGGTGGTTTGATCAGAATGTAAAGTGAATAAATAAATTAGTGGAAAGATTTTATCAAATAATCTTTTATAGTCATAATAATTGTTTTAATAGAAATTTCTACCTGTATAAAGTTTACAAACAACTTGAGAAATAGCTCACTGATTAATAGTAGTGTAGGTATCTTCATACAAGTAAATAGATCTTAAATAAGTGATACATATTAATATACTATTACATGTGAAGATTATTATTCACTTCATAAATATAATTTGTACTTTATGTAATTTTGCCAGGCAAGATAGAAAAAATAAAACAAATATATATATAGGAAGAAATATATAAACTTTCACAATGTTCCATTTTCAGTATTTATTGATGAGATTACAAGAGAAAATACAATTATCAGTTCCAGTATTATCACTAACGGTCTGTGGCAAAAACTTCAAGTACTCCAGTCAATATCCTAAAACTATAAAATTTCAGAACTCTATGTGTGCTATTTACTACATACACACACAGATACACACAGACACACACATACACACACACACATAAAAAAACCTACATTACATATATGAAAATGTTGAATTTCCAAATTAAGTATAGTAAAAGATTGAAAGTTATGATAAAACAATCATAACAATGTACCATAATGAAATTTGTACACTATTTTGGATATTTTTATTTCCAAATCAGGTTGAGTTATCATCAGTAACTAAATATCTAAATGTAAGATTATGTGTCAGGGGAGACCTAAGACTCCTTAGAGTCTTAGAATGCTTTCATTCCAAATGCTTCTGAAACATATATTTTATTTCAAAATTTATAGAATATTGCACCCTGACCAAAAAGTGTAAATAAATGTGTTTTTTCCAAATATATAAATAAAATTATGCTGAGAATAAGATAATGTTGAGAACAATGCCCTTGATTCTACATTCTTATGATCCTACTAAAACCAGTTTTATTTTAAGAATGGTGATACACACTTGTATTACTAGGTCTTAGAAAAATTATGTAAGACATAGCAGAAGATGACCTTTTCTGATATCAAAGGGAGGGGAGGTCATTGGTCCTGTGAAGGTTTGATGCCCAGTGTCAGGGGAATGCTGGAGCAATGGGGCGGGAGATGGTGAGTGGGTTGGGGAGAAACCTCATAGAGGCAAAGGGGAAGGGTTAGAGGGCGAAAGTGGAATGGAGGGTTTGTGGAGGAGGATCTGAGAAATGGGATATCATTTGAGGTGTTAATGAATGGAATGATTAATAAAAATAATTATGTAAAAGTCTGTGAACTTAAATTAGGCTACAAAGTAAAATCCTATTAAGTTACAAAAATTCAGATTAAGGGAGAGAAAAAAGCAACCATGGGAAATATTGATAAATATCAAAAATAAATAAATCAAACATTATATAACAGCTCAACTTAACCATATTCATTTCATAAATGAATTTAAGAACATTGAGTTTTGAAATTTGAGTTTTCAAGGCACATTTTTATGCCAACAATCTAAACTTTCTTTAGGTTGGATTATGATAGAAATTCAAATGTGCTCTGCTTCAGTGTAGGTTGTAAATAATCCAAGTAAGTAATTTTAAGAGTAGTGTCCAAAACCTTTTGGGAAACATATGGTTGTCTGGGTTATAAAAAATGTGAAATAACACCTGTGTCCCTAATTAAAACATCCAATGTAGTTAACCCTAAATATCAGAGTCATGTTCATTACTCCTCAAAGAGCTCAGTTAATCACATAATAATGACTAATAGGAAGATGTCAAAATCACTTAGAATTACTGAGGTTAATCGCTTACAAAGGATGAACTACACTCATCATGGTCCACTAAAGCCCAATTAGGTACAGATGGCATTTTTTCTAACAGTATGCCTCCAATTTCACACCTAAAGCTGGAAATCTCCCAAGCATATATCATTTTGACTAAGTGTATAAATAAATGACCAAATAAAGTCAGAATTTCCATCTATAATTAAGTTATGATTATCATGTTTCAATAAGTAGAAACATATGAGCATTACAGATGTGGAATGAAAAAAAAAAACCACTCCAACATTTTGTAATTATTTGCAAAACCTGGTCCATTGAATCCATAGCAGACAAGGAGTTAATGGCCCTTTCCAAGCCAAATGATGTTCAGATATTTTTGGTAAAATCTTAGTAATATTTTCCATCACTGTGCATATGACATTTACACAGTAGAAAAATAAACAGTAGCAATATCACTACTGATGTTTCATGTGCTTGCATTTTGGATGTTTACTTGTAGGTACTACCCTTGCATGTAATTATAAAGTATTTCAGAAATGTAGTGAGCATGAGAAGTGAGATTTAATCTTAGGTATAAAATGTTATCTTTGTACAAATGAAACATAAAAGAATTTCAAGGAAACATTTATTTTACTGCACAATGTAGCAGCATAGAATTTGATGGAATAGATATATAAGAATATAATTAATGGACTATACTATTTGTAGTACTTTCAGTATATTAGTAAGTTATGTACTCAAGTAAGGTAGTGCATCTTTTAAATTTAATGACTTGTACTTCAGACAAGAACAGCAAGTGGAGAAGTAGTTTATATAAGTAATTCATTAATTTCTTTGTTCTGGAAAAGGTGTGAATTTCTGACACTTATTTTCACAAATAATGGACTTTTTTCCATTTTCATATTTATTTTCAATGGCTTCTTCGAATTAGATAAACTTTAAGGAGAATTATACATGCAATAAATGGGGCATATTGTATTAATTTTGTAGTATGTCATAGGAATTGAATACCACTGCAAACTGATTGCCAGTTAGTTTATAAGGTTTTAAATTTGAGATAACATGCAACAGAAATTGGCCTTTATGTCTAAAGCACAAGGTATCCCCGACTAAACTCTTACTTGTATCTGAGGAGGTCATTTCACTTGATCGAAGGCAGCTTCAGTATCCTCCACTTCCAAATCCCTGCTTTAAGGATAACTCTTGGAATGTGGTCCCTTGCATCTCTTGTAGGCTGCATATGTTGATTTTTTTTTTTAATTTGGGCTTTCTATTTTGAGAGCCTAGAATGTGTTGAAGGATTCTCATAATACAGAATTTTTAATGTTATCTACTCTAGCATTTTCATCCCTTTAATGCTTTTGATATCTCCTAGCAGTTTTCAAATATCTCTGTTTATATAAGATAATTTTAAGAGCCAAGGGAAAAATAGGTAATCTATATAATAAGGTAAGTTGTCTGTAGAATTCCATTACATTTACGGGGAATATCCTCTACAACAGATTTTAGATCAGTGTTTGAGATTCCAGAGAAGGTAAATTTGCATGAGGGAGGATAAGTTTTTGTTGTTGTTGTTGTTGTTTTGGTTTTTCGTTTTTTTTTTTGGATTTGTTTTTTGTTTTTTGTTTTGTCTTGTTTTTGGCTTTTGAAGACAGGGTTTCTCTGTATAGCCCTAGCTGTCCTTGAACTCAGAAATCCACCTTTCTCTGCCTCCTAAGTGCTGGGATTAAAGGCGTACACCACCACTGCTTGGCTGGATAAGTTTTTAATTACATTAATAAAGAACACACACACACACACGCACACACACACACGAGAGGGAGAGAGAGAGAGAGAGAGAGAGAGAGAAGGAGGAAAGGAGACACAGACACAGACACAGAGAGACAGGTGGAGACAGAGACTCTCAATTACTATATTCAGCATTTAACTCAGAAGCATGAACAGTGAAATGCAGGATTTGAAGACCACTCTTTGTTGCCCTGCACATTAGAGAGACTAAGAAAGATAAAAGGTACAGATTAAAGATATTCACTAAGAAAAATATCAATATTTTTGCAATATTCACAAGTCTTTTAATTTGATAATTTTGTAATATATACATGTACTAAAAATCCCATTACAATGTCTATATATTTCAAAAGTTTCATAAGATAGTTAGCATATTATTACATTAAGATGAAAAAAGAAAAAAATAGATCTGTTTCATTTCTAGGTGCACTACTTGTAGTTAGGAATAATAGAGTTATGAACAAAAAAAAAGAAAGAAAGAAGTCCTCAAATTAATCTGTGGTCAAGAAATTTTGTCTCTGAAAGCTACTCTGGAGAACATTTTGAAAAGGTCAAATCAATTTCCACATGTCAGATGCTGAAACTGATTAAACAGTGCTTCACAAGCAAACACTTTGTTTAGTCATTAATTATTCCCCTGATATCTGGTTAAAAGGCATAATGAAATATAGAGCTGAATATCAGGAGGTCCAGGAATATAGATGTGAAAGGACATGAAGTGTAACAATTTAGGAATGGCTTGAATAAGGAAGCAGAAAGCTCCGAACAATGTTCATTAAACATGGAGGACAGTGAAAAACATGGCTGTTTTATCTTTATTTACTTTTTGACAATTTAGTCTGAGGACTGAACTTACATTATTCTCTCTAGCACTTCCCTTCAAGTGGACCCATGTTTCATATATTTCTCAAGTTCATAAGTTCTTATGATGTAATTATAATCATCACATAAGTTTGCTTCCCTGTGTAACTTTATAAAATGAATGGCTTAGATCGTTATGTGTTGTTCATATGTACTTATGTGAAAATCTTTTAAGATTGAATCCTAGAGTTGATGATTTAGCTTGTTGGGCAAGCACAAGGCCCTGGGTTTGGTCC
>NW_022196914.1:11043563-11046976 GCF_008632895.1 Mastomys coucha
AAAAAACAGAATGAAAAGATTAAATCCTAATTTAATTCTTTTCTCTAAAAGACAAGCATAGTTTAGGATGGAATGTTAAGTATGTTAGGAAAAGGAGATAAGAATTACTTAAAATGATTAGTAATTGATAATAGAAGTTTTTAGAATAGAAAAGAAGGGATTTGAATTTAATCTAATTTTAAATGATAGATATATATTTCTCCTATGCATACATGAAGGTTTGAAAGAAAAATGATTCCCATAGATCCATGCATCTAAATGCATTTTGAAAGTATATGGGATTTTTCAGGGTAGACTATTGTAGGAGGAAGTATGTCACTTGGAGCATGCTTTAATCATTGCATAGCAGGATTTTAAGTACTATCCTTTGCCTGATGTGTGTGTGTGTGTGTGTGTGTGTGTGTGTGTGTGTCCTTTCTCTATATAGATGAAATGTGATCTGTTTGCTCCCTTAGTGCCAAGCCAGTCTTGATTTCCTCCTCCCATGCCTTTCACAGCATGATGGCTGTATAAACTTAAAAAAACAAAAAATCAAAATAAACCATTTTCTTTTATAAATTACATTACATCCTGATATCACAACAACAGAAAAAAATGTAACTAATAGAAAAAATTCTATTGAAAGTAAGAGCAACCTTCCCCCACCTGTTGTCTCTGCATGTTGAGTCCTCTGGAGCAAGCAGAGCTGCCCTGATATTGCTGATAAACCTGACCAGGCAAGTTTTATGCCTGTGTACTCTTTTTTGGAAGACTGCAATTTCAAATTTTAAAAATCTATTGTATATTTTGGATGGAGGCTAAAATAACATTTGTACTTGAACCGAGACATCAGTAATTCAGAGATAAATGGTTACAAAAAGTTTTGGTTCATGAAATTTCAGTGGGAAACAAGGAATGTAAGAATACTCTATCAAGATTTTCTTTAGGGCCCATTTCCCTAACATTTGCCTAAAAAATAACCTAACTACATTCCCCCTATGCCCTAAGAATCTTCATGAGGTTGAGATAATAGGGTTCTTTGTTTGCTTATTTGCTGTTTGAAGAGGAAATTTAAGGCAATAACACTAACTTCATGGACTGGTCATTACTGATTACATCTGTGCTACTCAACCATAAAAAAGAGATATAAATGAGGCAGACTATAGTAATATAAATGGACAACTTGAAGAGAAATGAATAAGAAGATAACTAAGACTACAACCAATCCACTGGAAAAGGTGGGAGTTCTTTAATTGTAGAAAATAATTAGTGTTATTAAAATAGACCACTGGGTATGAACTTATATAATAAAACAGGTGCCATGAGAATAGTATCCAAACAAACTGAGCTTTTAATTTGTGAAAATAGATCCTAAAAGGTTTTAGGGAGTATTCTTCCTCGAGAATGCAAATGCTTACAGAATCTTTACAGTGTATTCAGGACATAGAAACTATGAACATTGTAGTCCATGAAGGGCAGGCTTCCTTCAGAGCTGACTTTGACAACTGGCAGATTTATTTACTTGTTGATTTTGGAGACTAAAGTTGAATGAGCAGTCCATGGATTCTGTCTCTGCAATTTTAGAAAGCCACTTGGACAGACAAGATGCATTTTTAGGTGTGGGAGACCCTAGGAAGGGTGTTTTTGATGCTAGTGTATGAAATTGTGAAAGTGAAGCAAGGGTTACAGTAAGAACCACACGTTTGAAGATATAACATTTACAATGCAAATGTCATCGAGAAAGTCACAGAGGGAGTGTAATTAGTGCAGGAAAGGAATGTATGTTACACCAGTTAGTCTGGAAGAGTGCAGCCACCATCTACAACCTTTGAAACTGATAACTGACAAGGACCTGAAGAACCTGGTGGGGTTTTTTTTGTTTGTTTGTTTGTTTTTTGTTTTGTTTTTTTGGTTTTTTTTTTGAAAGCTAGAAACCTTATTTTGACCAAATATTTTCACATTTTGACACTATTTCTCTCATTCTCATAAGAGAATGTATGTGTTGCCATTGTATGTTAGAAGTACAGAGTTTTTGTTTATTAGTGAGAGATCAACTTTACAGGCTTCCTAGAGTCTTAAAGAGAATGTGGGTCCACATCTGCGCCATAGCTGGGTACTTCTGCTCGGGGAGGTGAATTGTGGGAAACTAGAGTGCATTTTCCCAGTTCCACAACTAGGCAGATGCTGGGCTGCAGGAAAGCATTGAGACACCACTTGAAAGTGGGAAAACACAGTCTGAGATATGAGAAGACTGTAGCAGAGATTCTCAGACCCCTGGACATCCAGTCATCCCTGGGGTACCACACAGAAGAGTCAGGAACGAAGGATCAGGGATCCACAGGCTGGAACCAGAGACTCCCAAACCCCTGGACATCTAGGCATTGCTGAGTCATGAGGGGTTGTTAGTGGAATCGAGCCTTGCAGGCTGAGGACAACTTCAAGTCTTGGGCTAGAGAGAGTGGCATGGGGGTCAGGGGCAACTCTGGTCTAGCTCACTGGTGATTCCTTAGATTGGTGGCTGTTGTCTGGGTACAGAGAGGCCATCTATGGGAGATTTAAGTTATGGCTCTGTAGTCAAAGGCCTTCCCCATGTTCCTCTTGGCAGATCTTGATGAGACAGTCCATGTTTATCCATACAGTTTATTGGCTGTACATGGTGGAAAATGGATACATACTGTCTTCTCAGGGTGGTCCCAAGATTAATTACCTTTTGCAGGGAGGACTATCTAGGAAGGGAACCTTACTGGCTAATCCTTCAGGGCCTCTATGTACCCCATTAGCATGGAGAAATTTGTTCTGGGCCTACATGACCACAGATCACTTTCCTTATGTGGGTAGAATGGGACTAGTTTCAGGTCAGGGACCTAGTAAGGAGTGGGGAGTCACCTATGTCTGAGCTGTGTGGCCACTGAGGCTCTGGGTCTCAACCCGCTCTAACCACCAATCTTCCTATCATGGTTTTATTGTCTCACATTAGAGGTTGGATTTTTTAATAGTTTTGAGACTCTTAAAGATGGTGAGGACTTTTAAAATTATATCATTTTATATCATGCAATAACTATGAATCTATAAGGTCTCAGGAAAGAATGCTGTAATCTGAAAACAACAGTGTATTTCCATAGGCCTTTGTGTTGAGAGTTAGATCTGTAGTTTGTAGTGATATTTGGAAATGTTATGGGACCAAAGGAAGTGTAGCCTTGGAGGAGAAAGTATGTCATAAGGTAAGGATAACACAACTCTACCAGCAGAAGAAATACTAACAGTGTTTAAGACTCAGTGTTCCTTGGAACATTTAACAAAACGCTTAACTATGCTCCATTGAAAAAAAAATAGCATTTTCTCTCGGGTGAGTTTCTGAGACCTAAGCAGCCAGCCGGGAGCCACAGGCCCCACGACTCCCAGGGAAGCCGCAGGGCAGCAGGGACACTATCCTC
>NW_022196914.1:11052228-11071957 GCF_008632895.1 Mastomys coucha
AAAAAAAAAAAGAAAGAAAGAAAATAAGTAAAAATAGACACAAGATATAATGATGTATTTTAAATATATTTTTTTAGTTCACCTGCTCCAAAAGAGGAACTTATGGGATAGCTAGTAATTTAAGGTTAAAACAAACTAAAACTTAACAGGGTAAATATCCCATCCTATAGCTCCCAGTACAGCCTCTGAGACTCATAATGGAAGCTCTGATTTGCAAAGGATAACCAAGATTGTATACAAATTACTGAAGTAAAGTATTCTTATCCTTCATATTTTACTAAAAGAATACTTTTACATTGCTTATTTTTACACATTTCTGTTTCATTTCACATATAGTTTTAAATCAACATTCCATAAATATCTGATAGCTTAAGATAATACAAGAGGGGATATTTAGCTATTATGTGACAAATCTTATTCAGAGAGTGTATGAAAATTTCTAAGATACAGGAATGGTTGGAAGATTTTTAAAATAGACTAATCTTTTTAGTTTAAATCCCATCACCAGAAATAGTTTCATAACTTCTTCTGATGCTATTCCACTAGATATTTATTCTTAAGTAGAGGATGAATTAACCTCCTGACCAGAAGAATTTTATGTGTAGGATATACAACAATAGCTCCATTAAAATACGTGAAGTGAAGCCGATAGAGAAATTACATCATGTTAGTGTGATTCAATGTAGTTCATATAGGCCATTAAATATGACATCATTTTGGCACAGTAAATAGTAGTTAGTGAGACAAAATTAGTAAATATATGACATTTCATTAGGAAAGAAAGTGTGTACAGAACTGTAAACCCAAGTTGGTGTACCTAGTGGCTCCCTGGCTGTTACAGAAGTTCCTAACAGAGAGTGGAAATGAAAAGGCTGCCTGAAGTTAACATGCAGAAGCTGTTCAAAACTGAACTGGTTTCTAGTTCAATAGATACAGTACTAGCCCATGGCTTTCAAAAATATAGGACTAGAAACTTGAATACTGTTATTATTTTAAAGAAAAAAAAAGTGGCAATAAAATTTCATAAGCAACAGAGAATGCCCAGTGTAGGGGAATGCCAGGGCCAGGAAGCAGGAGAGGGTGAGTTGGTGAGCACAGGGAGTGGGGAGGAAACGGTTATTTTTCTGTTATTTATTTTTTCTTTCTTTCTTTTTCTTTTTTTTTTTCAGAGGGAAATAATATTTTCTTTATTTGACATGTAAATAAAGAAAATATCTAATAAAAATTGTGTTGAAAGAAAAAAAAGAACAATGAAAAGAAAGATATGAGCGGCTGTATTGTGATGTTTTGGGTGGTAGGATTCGTTTTTTAAAAGTGCTCTATTTATATCTTTTTCATATGTGCTTTGAGTATAGCGTGAGTGACTGTCACTTTCAGAGTTTAGGCAAATGCTTATAGTGAGTAACCAACCAACTCAGGCATGCAAGTACGTACAAAGGCATTCACTTTGTTCATAATTTCTCATGGATTTAGCAGAATTGTGGCCACATTGGTAATTCCATGTTTTTAATTTTTTATGTTTATTAAAACACAGTAGACTGTGTGCATGCAAGGTAAAGGAGACATACTGGATTCACATAAAAAAAAGTTCTCAAATATTTTAAAATTTTTATCTTGGATTTATTTTCCTTTCCTGAGAAAGATCTTGCACTGTGTACATTTTGTACCAGAAATTATTTTTACATTTTCATGATCACATGCAAAACCCATTTGAACATTACTATATAGGCTGAGCATAAGTAACAGAGTTTTTCTCCAAAAGAATGATAGATTAAGTTTTATAGAAGAAAATAATAATGCCATTGTTAATGTCCTGTATTTATAATTTTATTATTTGTTCAAAAGATTTTAGTTTTGGTATGTTTTAGTTTTGCTTTTGGTTTGGATCTAGGTTTTTCAGCAATAGGGTTGAATTAAGAAATTTTTGTATGCTAGCCATGGTACTTCCACTGACATATATCCCAAGACCCAGAGAAATGGGATTTTACAATCTGCCATTTTATCATTTATTAACTTGGTACAGATTAAGAGGCATAAATTATCCCGTGGGGTTTTTCTTGTTTGTTTACATTCCTCAGAGCTCCAATGATACATTAATTGTATTTAATAATTTTGGTCAATATAATAACCTTACATTTATTATATGAAGTGTAATATGTAAAAATCAAGTTGTTTTACATTGTAAACTTCAATAATTAGTAATAAATTATGCATCTACACAGATACCAAAAATGTTTGTAATATATTAAAGAAACACATAAGCAACAAAGTTTTCAGCAAGGTTTGTTTTTATTTTGCTTTTATATTTTCTGTTCATTTGTTTTAGGTGAGGAGTACATTTTTTTCAAACTGAAACATACTACATAGTTCAGACAGAATCTCACACGTGTTTGCGTGATTATCTAGATAATAGAATAATGGGCATCAGCCAATATAGCTAGCAAGATTTTCATGAAAATATGCTTAAAGTTATCTTTCAAATAATGAACAAATTATAAAGTTTATTAGAACTTTATCTAACCAAAATAAAAAATTATGAATATGAAGTTAAGTAATACAAATAATTGGAAGACAAAAAGAATATTAATTGAATAAGAAAATAGAAACTTAAAATTTAGTCAATTTACATGTTTAATTATGGTCACTAACACAATTTTTATGAATGGTTTTCATTTTTCACATAAAATTTGTAGTGTTATAAAATCCTATTTACTTTCTTTTAAATGCAAATAGTTCTTAAAACCTTTTTGCTTATAATTATATTTTCCATCATAGTATTCTTTATTTATGTGCATGTTCACAAGAGGCATCAATCTACCATAGAGATTGAAATAATCTCAGTAATAACTGATAATATGTAGAAAAAGTGTGAATTATTAAACATTATAATTTTAATTTATATGGAAATTGTGGTTTTATTCATATAGTAAAATACATTTTTTCTTATTAGAGACTAATATGAGAAATAAAGTATAAATTTATTAAGAAAATTTAGGATCTTAGTAAATGAAATATTAAGATGAATATTTTGTAAATTTCATAATTTATAGCTTTAAGAACAAGCACAAGTGGTTGACCTTAATAACATAAGTAATTGTCCTTACCTTTTATCATTATCATCATTCATTTTAAATGTTTTATATGTATATTAGGTATTATTATCAATTCCATGAACATTTTGTGATGTTACATGGTTGTCCACATAAACAATTAATTTCAGGAAATTACTCATTGGTTTTCAAATATTTTAGTTTATTTTCCTTATTTTCATTTAATATAGTTGTATCAGACTCTTACTTACTTACTACCTTCAACTTTTGTGTCCATGCTCTTGAATTGCTTCTCTTTCTTAAAATTATCAGTATTATAAAAATATAGAGGATAAATCTATCATTAAATATTTACTTACAAGAAAAATCAGAGTATATTAAAGACATACTTTTATGTGAAGCAACAAGGAAAGATATTTTTAAGACATGTGAGTTGAATAGATATGTGATTCAAAGCAAGCAAAGAGTCAGGAGAGTGATGGGAAGAGAGTGTTTCTAGAATTTTGAATGACAACACTGATGTCAGCAAATTCTATCTAAGGAGCAGCAAAAGAGCCCTCAATCTCACAGAGCACACCACCATGGTGGTGAGTATCATGTGGTGAGAATCCAGATGCCTCAGAGATAGTGTGCCACTGTAATGTCTTTAGTCTTTATTCCCAGTTATCTGGAGGACTAGGGAAGCTATTGTGAGAACGTGAAATATTTTATGTCATTGCAAATTAAGTATGCCTTTCTAGTTACCATGTAGCTATTGGCTCAAATAAGCAGAAATGGAAGATAAAACCCAGTTAATAATATATTGTTTACATTTTCATGAAAGCTGTTCTGGAATTTACTGCATCAGTTTTATGTTAGATGTGGAGAAATATCAGATTCAAGTCTTATTTTTAATTCTATGTGAACATTTGTTATATTTTGTTCTGACATGTAAGAAAAAGACAAGACAAGAATTTCTCTTTATATTAAAGTGTGGATTCCTTGGAACAGGTGGATGACCTTTTATAATTATGAAATGCTGGGAAAAAGGAGTTGACGAATATGTCATGTGCCATGCACACTTTGCATGACAGTAGTTTATGAGGCAAAAGCTTCAAGGAAGCCGTCTCTTGCAACCCCTAACTCAGAGGTAGCCCAGATATGCCCTTGCTATAGTCTCACGTGCTAGGTGTCCCCCAAGATAAACGTTGTTCTCTGACCTCTACCAATGTTCCAACATCTTAGCCAAACCCTGGCTTTTAATTTCGTAGGCAAAGTTAGACTAATTGCCTCCTGCATTGTTGGAGAGATAATAAGGGGGGTAGGGCATGCATAGTGGGCCTTTAATAAGGATGGGCAGGACCTTGAGCCGTGTTGTGTGTGTGTGTGTGTGTGTATGTGAGAAAGAGAGAGAGAGAGAGAGAGAGAGAGAGAGAGAGAGAGAGAGAGAGAGAGAGAGAGAGAGTACTGCAGAGCATCGAGATTGGAGATTGGAGATTTTAGCCTCTACCCTCCCGGCTGGCTCACCCGCAGCCCCCCTGGACTCTGGCCAGGCCCACCCAGGCTGGAGCAGGCTCAGAGCCTGGGGGTGCTGCACCAGTCCAGAGGGTATGGCTGCTGTTTTAGACCCAGTGTGTTTCAGATGGCCTCAGATGTACATTGACCACTGAGCTGACAGATTTTCCTTTTCTCTTTTGTAATGGCTGTAAAAGTCTGATGCCATTTTGAGAAATACATTCATAGCCTGCACTTCCTTGTGCCACGTCTGTTATTTTTTCTTTGCCAATGTCTTGCAGATCTGACGAGGACCCTGTTTCCCTGTGGGTTGAGGGAGGCTCAGACTGGCCTGCCTGCAGCAGTCATGATCCTTCTTCATCATCTGAGGTAGGTAGTTGAAAGCCTGGGTTGTTCCCTACTCAAACACAATAATCTGCACACAACCATTCCAACATGAAAATGTTTCTAAGGTATCAACAAACTGATTTCAAAATGTTGTTTGCTTATACTCTAACTTTCATAATCCTAAATTAATCAAATATTTAAATGATATAAAATATAGAATAACTAGATTTGTAATTAATCAACCAGTGCTTTCTGTCTCTCTTAGATGTTTGTTCATATTCTTTTTAATTATTTTGTTTCATGTATTGTTTCTTCTAAGACATGAGCTAGGTAATAAAACAGAACTATTAATAAATTACTATATCTTTTATTATAAATGTTTTAACTATAGTTGATAAACTCTGCATTTGTTACTATTTCCAATGGTATTTTCTGAGGAAAACCAACATGTTATATCGACTTCAGTCATAAATCTTTAAAATTTCTATGTGTTGTCATAGTGCTGGAACAAATGTAATTCAATCTATGGTGTCTATACTTGAACAAGAATGAGTTATACATTTTTGCCAACAAGTTCTTCCTTGTTAGATTTATAGATTTAACTTCAATTTTATGTGTGCATTTAATGGCACAGTAGAAAAGCCAATGTCCAGTATGATGTATTCCTCTCTCTCTCTCTCTCTCTCTCTCTCTCTCTCTCTCTCTCTCTTTCTCTCTCTCTCTCGCTAACATACTGTCAGTTTTCATCAGTTTTCATTAAGGTCAAAGATATGCTTACTGTGATCTACAGTTCTCAAATCAGAATTAGAATCAATATTTCTTACCATTTTAAATGGAAGTTATTTTACTTGAGCACCATTTAAACCATGAGGTTTTCTTTATCTCTGTTTTCTTGAATTGTCAATTAAATTTATGTTTCTGTAATCCCTTTGTTGTACTGAAGTTTTCAATACTTAAAATATATCTTAGATAAAATAATTTAATATGATTTCTAAATTATTTAGTTTTACCATGAGTATTATATGTATACTTTTTTGTAATTTTATTCCAAGTATTCATGCACAGTTAGATTAAGAAATCTACAAAAACTTAATTAAATCCACATATCAATGAACTAGACAGTCTTCTAGAAGAATATTCTAGCTATCACTTAATATGTATTTTCTTCTTAGACAAAAAAATGCATTCTTTATTCACTATCTTTAATGTACTTTCTCAATCATGGTTTTAATTGAACAGTTGTTTCACTTCAACCAAGAATGCCAGTGCAGGTGAGTATAGATTTGTTAGCAGACTTGCTCTTGCTGTTTTCAGTCTTTTGTTGGGGATACCTATTTCCACCAGGGTCCATAAGGTCACTTTTAATAATTTATCCTAGTGCCTGCACTTTATGTTTTTCTTTAAGAAGTCTTCTCTTATGCCAATATGTTCAAGGGTATCCCTACATTTCTGTTCTATCAGGTTGAATATAGCTAATTTTAGGTGAGGTTTTCATTCCTTTTGGACTTAAGTTTTATGTAGGGTGATAATTAAGGGTCTATATACATTCTTCGACATGCTGATCAGACCACCATATTGAATAGCACAATTATGCTTGTTTTTTTCTGTGCAATTTGTTGGCTTTTTGTTAAAAATCAAGTAACCATAGGTGTGTGGATTTATGTCTGAGTCTTCAATTCAACTCCCTTAATCCACATGTCTATTTTATGTGAATATCATTGGCAGTTTTATAAGTATATCTCTGTTTATATAATCATTAACATTATTTATTATCATTATTATCATTATTATTACTATTACTATTACTATTATTATTATTATGTGATAATTTGGTTGAGAGACTTTTAATGACTCATTTTATTTCATTTATGGTTAAGGATGTATTCAAATTGCTTATCTGATAGTGATTTAACTTTAGTAAGTGTAACCTCCTTCAGCTGGCTGTCTCAGACCTTGGCTTCCCACAAGCAGTCCACTCACCTGGGGTGAGGCTTTCTGACAAACAAAGCCCTTTTTGTTCCTGCCACTTCTCTGCCTCTAAATTCTTGCTAACAGCTATGCTTTGTAGAATTGCTTTGCTTGCATTAGAGACTGATCATCCAGATGCTAATTTGGCCACAGGATGCTGGTGGACTTAAGGCAGGGGTTTGCCTGTCTGCTTGATTTGTCAGTTGGATAATATCTTTGGACTGAAAGCAGAATCCATGGCTCAGTCCCATTTCATATCTTCTCACCATCAGATTCCCTTTATTCTTTTAGGCTCCTACTCCTCTTTCAGAAGACCCCATTCTTATGTAGCTGCAGGCAGCTGCAACAGTTGGTGCCCAACATATCTATATCTATATCTCTATCTATCTAATCTATCTATCTATCTATCTATCTATCTATCTATCTATCTATCTATCTAAGTATATGATATATCTTACGCCCCAGTCCAGCTAATTTTTAAAAAATAAATAAGAAGGAACTTCAACATCCTCCAGCCGAGAGCTAGCTGTCTCAGTCCTTGGCTTGCCACAAGCAGTTGGCTCACCTGGGGTGAGGCTTCCTGACTTGAGCAAAGCTCTTTTGTTTAGTCACTTCTCTGCCTCTCTCCAAGTTCCTGCTAACAGCTATGCTGGCTTCCAGAGACAAAAGATGAAGATGCTGATTGGGCCACGAGATGGTGGACTGGGGGAGGGGTTTTGCCTGCCTGCTTGATTCTCAGTTGTTGGATAATACTTTGGGCATGTAGCAGAAATATGGCGATGTCCCGATTTTTATTTATTCCTCTCACAGTCTGATTCCCTTAATTTCTCTTAGGCTCCTACTCCTCTTTCAGAAGAGCCCGTTCATATGTAGCTGCAGGCAGCTGCAACAAGTAAGTGGCACCTAGCCAAAAATTGTTCACATTTTCAGATTTTTCAATTTATTAGAGTACAAATTATTAAAGTATATACTTATGGTTCTCTAAATTTCCTAGCTGTCTGTTATTATACACACTTTTGTTTCTGATTTTGTTGATTTGGCTATCCCATCTCTTTCCTTTAGATAAATTAAATAAGGGTTTTCCATCTTCTTGCTTTTCCCCAAGAATCAAATGTTTGTTTCATTCATTTTTTTGTAATAATCCCTTATTTCAATTTTGATTTTATTTTTTTAATTTGATTATTTCTTGTCATCTACTCCTTATGGGTGTAATTATTTCTCTGTATAGAGCTTCTAGGTGTTCTATAAACTTGCAATATGAAATTTTTCATGTATATGTTTTATATGTCTATGCACATGTGCATGCATATTTATATGTGTGTATATATATATATGTATATATTTGTATATATGTATATATAAATTTTCTATGTAGGTGCTTTGTGTTCTGAACTTTCACTGCTTGAATTGTTTCCCATAACTTTCTATATATTGTATATTCATTTTCATTGATTTCTAGAAAGTACTTAATTTCTTTTTTATTTTTGCATTGACCTAGATTTGATTCAGTATATAGTTATTCAGTTTCCATGGGTTTTAAGCTTTCTCTTGTTTTTCTTGTTGTTAATATCAAGCTTTAATCTGGATTTCAACCTATCTTTTGTTCAGATGGGATGGAGGCAGTTATTTCAATTCTCTTGTATGTTTTCAGATTTTCTTTGTGTCTGAGTATATGGACAATTTTGGAGAAAGTTCCAGGAGTTGCATATAAGAAGGTATATTCTTTTTTATTTGAGTGAACTAGCTTATAAATATCTATTAGGTCCAGAATTGCACTGTTTAGTTTTTATCTGGATGGTCTTCTCATCAGTGAGAGTAGGGTACTGAAGTTTGAACTACCAGTGTGGAGGTCAGTATGCGATTTAAACTATAGCAGTGCTGATAGAGGTGCTCTTATGTTTAGGGTATAGATGTCAAGAGCTGGAAGGTCATCTCTGTGGATTTTTCATTTGATAAGTGTGTAGTGTCCTTCCTTATCTCTTTTGATTAGTTTTGGTATAAAATCTATTTTTATTAGATTGTAGAATAACTACAAGAGTTTACTAAAAGTAACCTTTTATACTGAGGTTGTGTCTATCTTTGATGTGATTGTGTGTTTCATGGATGGAGCAGAGTATGAGTCATGTTTTTGGATTCATTCTATTAATCTCTATCTTTTTATTGTGAATTGATCACATTGATATTGAACGATATTATGGTGGTTTAAATAAATGACACTTAAAGACCCCTGTGTTGTAGCACTATTAGGATATGTGGCTTTCTAGGAATAGGTTTAGCTTTATTGGAAGACGTTTGTCATTGGGGGTGAACTTTGAAGTCTCAAAATCTCAAACTTCATGGCTGTTAGTCCTTTCATGATGCCTGTTAATCAAGATGTAGAACTCTCTTGCCATCTTTTGATATCTTCTACTTCTTTTTCCAGGGATTTGAAGTCTTTTTCATACAGAACTTTCACTTGCTTGGTAAGACCTATACCAATGTATTTTATATTATTTGTGGCAATTGTAAAGTTTATTGTTTCCTTAATTCCTTTCTCAGCCTGTTTATCATTAGTATAATGGAGGGCTACTTATTTCTTTGAGGTCCCATCTTACACCCATCAGATTGGCTAAGATAAAATACTCAAGACATGCTGGCCAGGACTTGGAGCAAGAAGAATATTTCATTTCTGGTAAGAGTGAAAACTTGTATAACTACTTTGGAAATTAATTTGGCATTTTCTAGGAAAATTAATTTCTAGGAATAGTTCTATTTCAAGACCCAGCTATACCACTGCTAGGTATATACCCAATAAATGCTCCAACATCTCACATAGACACTTGCTCAACTATGTTCATAGCAGTGTTATTATAATAGTCAGAAACTGGAAGCAATGTAAATGTCCCTTAACTGAAAAATAGATGAAGAAAATGTAGTATATCTATACATGGAATACAATTCAGCTATTATAAACCAAGACATAATGAATTTTGCAGGCAAATGCATAAAACTATTCTGAGTGTGGTAACCCAGTCCCCAAAGGACAAGTATGGTATATACTCACTTAAAAGTGGGTAGCCATAAAGTACAGATACCATGTTATACCACACAGACCCAAAGATGTTAAAGAAGAAGGAAACCCCAAGAGAGGAAGCTTGAATTTCACTTAGAAGGGAAAATAAAATAGCCATAAGAAGTATATGGACAGAGGGAAATGGGAGGGAGTGATGATGGAGAGAGGAATGAGGGGGTTCAGGATTAGGTGTGGGGAAGGACAGACGAGATAGCTATATGGACATGAAAGTGAATGGAAATTTGCAGCTGACATGAGTGATGAGGTGGGGAGCATCCCCAGGATGAGAAAGATCCCTGGGATAAGGGAGGCACTAAAGAACCAATGGGGGTGACTTTTGCTGTAACTCACTATGTTATAGATATGGAACCTGAGGAGCCCATCTCCTTTATAGAGACAGGAACCCCAGTTGAGTGATAAAGATACCACCCACCAACTAAACTTTTAACTGGTCTAGAATGTATCCTATCTACAAGAAATACAGGCATGGGGGAGGGAACAGAGACTAAGAGAATGGCCAACCAATAACTAACCCAATTTGAGACCCGTACTATGAACAAGCACCAATCCCTAACACTATTAATGGTACTCTGTTACACTTGCAGACAGAGGCATGTTGTCTTCCAAGAGGCTGCACACAGCATCCAACTCAGACAGATACAGACACTTAGAGCCAAACAGGGGATATAGCTTAGAGAGTCTTATGGAAGAGTAGGAGGAAGGATTGCTGGCTCCTAAGGGGATAGGCGCTTCACAGGAAAAGCAACAGAGTCAACAAACCTGGACTATTGGATCTCTCAGAGAGTCTGAACCACCAAGCAAAGAACAAACTCTGCCTGGATCTAGACCTCCCTGCTCATATATAGCAGATGTACAGCTTGATTTTCTTATGTGTCCTGTACATCTGGAGTAGGAGCTATCCCAAAACTGGAGCCTATATATGGCAAATGTTTTACAAGGTAGTCTGCCTTGTCTGGCCTCAGTGGGAGAAGACATGCCTAGTCTCAAAAAGACTTGAAGTGCCAGGGCAGGGGGGTGGGGGGAGTGACGAGGAATACACAGAGAAGAATGGAAGAGGGGAGGAGCAAGGATTGTGGGAGAGAGTGATCAGGAGTGGGACAGTGAATGAGATGTAAAGTAAATAAATAAAAATTAAATAAAATTAAACACAATAAAAGATGTTGAATTCTCAGCTCCTTCTAATGCATCATGTCTGTTAGCATTCTGGCATGCCTCCTAACATGATTATAAGGCACTAAACCTCTAAACTTATAAGCAAGCTTGATTTAGACATTTTCTTTATAAGTTACTGTGGTTATGGTGTCTCCTCACAACAATAAAATTTTAATTAATACATATATCATATTATTGATGATTCTTGTTTTTTTTTCTTCTTATTGAGGAGATTCTCTTCCTTTCTGTCTGTGGTGTGAGTGTGTGTGTGTGAGTGTGTGTGTGTGTGTGAGTGTGTGTGTGTGTGTGTGTGTGAGTGTGTGTGAGTGTGTGTGTGTGTGTGCGTGCGCGCGCGTTTTTATGCCTGTGTGTTTCCATTCTTTTGATTTTGAAAATGGTATATTGAAACTGCCTGCAGTTTCAGGAACTAGATTCTTCCCGGGTGGAGGACAGGGATCTGGAAAGATTTGGTTCGAATTGAGGGAGAAATAAATGAAACCAAGAGAAATATTTTTGATCAAAGTTCAAACTTTACTGGGTGAGCCAGGTATATATACATGAAGTTACAGAAATGAAAGCAAGTCTCTAGGTTCCATGATATTTGCATAATGTAAACACTGCAGTAACTCTCAGGATCCTGTGACTCAGCAACTCATAAGCCTTCTGTAGCTCTGTGGGTGGACTTCTAAGCTGCTGCTTCCAAGAGAGGTGACAGTCTGGAGAGAGCCTTTGTTTAGCTCCCTAGGTGGGATAGCAGCTTCCAGGCGGAGGCTGGCAGTGTGTCAGATGGCTTGTCTAATGAGGGAGATTACAGTATATTATTTATTCCCTATTTTTTCATCAGTGTAGTTGTAAGGTTGGAGAATTTTAGAGTTAAGAAAAAAGGAGCATTTAGTAGAAATGTATTGGTGAGAATGCATACTGTGTAACCTTTACCTGGAAGGGCATGGAAGATCTCTGTGGTGAGCCAGGAATGTGGACTGGCCAGTTTTGGGAGCCTGTTGGCCACCAGCTAGGTCCAAGAACAAAAAGCAGGATATAAGCCATCTGGGTGGTTCTAGGGAACTCTCAGCCATAAAGTGAATAACATTACCAGGCCACATTCTTGTGAATAATGAATGTGCAGGATGTTTTCCTTATGACTCTGACTCAATCAGGGGTTGGGTCCCTTTAGAATTTTCCAATGTTTTTTTGTTATGTGTCCTCGGTAACCCCCTCACTCCCCTAGTTTGTGATTTTTCCCTTTAAATAACCCTCACTTCTTGTGCTCAAGGTCTGGCTCCTCTGCCCCTGAGAGGGTTAAGGGCTTGTCCCCAGTATACTGGCTTCCCCTCCTCCCCCTGAATAAACCTCATGCTGTTGCATCAAGATTGTCTCTCATGAGTTATTGGGTGGTTGTGTCATTCTGAGACTTGAGTGAGGGTCTCCCCAGCTCTGGGGGTCTTACATAGTTAACCTTCTTAGGTTGGAGATTTTCTTCTAGAACCTTCTGTGAGAAAGGGTTTGTAGATAGATATTGTTTAAATATGGCTTTATCATGAAATATCTTATTTTCTCCATCTATGATAATTGAAAGCTTTGCAGGGTATAGTAGTCTGACTACTGTTTTTCCCCATGTCCCAAATTTTTCCAAATATTATATATTTTACCACCATTTTCTTCTGATTTTGTTTTATAATTGAGGCTTGTGTTTTTTCTCTTTGTTTATTTTATCTGAACTAACATTCAAAAGCCTGCTTTTCTCTAGTGTGCAGTTGTAGTCTTTGAACAGTTTTGTTTGAATTGTATTGGTTCTTAGAAATTTCTTTGTGATGTACATTGACCTTATAAAGTGACTGCTCACAGCTGATTGTCACAAGCTTACACTGGAAAGATTCAATTCCCTCACTGATGAATCTAAATGGAGAGCAATCACCATATGGTACCTTCACTCTGTTTGTGATTATTTCTCATATTTTAACTACTGCTGATATTTTTCCACATCACCTACCCAACCATTACTATGCTATCAGCTAGCAATGTGTAATTGGCTTGGATTGTGTGTTGTCTCTGCAATCGTTGCATTTGCCTTTGTTCACATCTGCATGTGGAAAATTGTATGAAGACCTTTCTTGCTGTTCAATCACATAAAACTTACTTTCAGATATAAAATAAAACTAATGAGGAAATTGTTTTCTCTGAACTTGTTTGTGTTCAAAGGTTTCCAAAGTCATTAGATTTCCTTCTTTGTTTGTCCTTAACTTTACCCTTTTGCTTTTTTTTTTTTTATTAGATATTTTCCCTTTCCCAGGTTCCCCTCCAAAAAAAAAGAAAAAGAAAAAAGAAAAAAAACCCAAAACTAAAACAATCCCCTGTTCCCTCCCCCTGTTCACTATCCCACCCCCTCCTGCTTCCTGGCCCTGGCATTCCCCTACACTGGAGCATAGAACCTTCACAGGGTCAAGGTCCTCTCATCCCATTGATGACCGACTTGGCCATCATCTGCTATACACATGCTGCTGGAGCCATGAGTATCCTTTTAATAGATTAAATTTTCTCAATATTTGTGGAGGTTCTGTAAGATTTTCTAAATTACAAGATAGGAGAGGCAATATTTTGAAATATGCCATATGCTCATTTTGACTGTACATGTTTCTAAAGTATTCTGCATTTCTTCTTAAATATACTTGTATTAATTACTTCTCTGTCACTGTTATATAAAACCTACCTTGACAATGAGCAAGTTTTAGAATAAAAGCCATATTTGGCTTACACTGTCAAAGTGATAAAATCCAACATGGTGGGCAAGACAATGCAACAAAAGCAGAAAATTTGTTGGTCATATTTTGTCTACATAGAGAAAGCAGAAAGAGAGAATGGCATTGGGTATATTCTACAAACCTTTGAAGCTGACTTTCAGGAGCAAGCATCCATGTCAGGAAAATAAGAAGAAAGAATGTTGGAGGAGAATAGGGAAGCAGTAAAATATAATCTTTCAGACTTGAAAAAAAATCAAATTTAAAGTGTACTTAGAGAAATGAGCTATGTATACAATCAAGCTAGAATAAAGAAATGTGTTAAGGTTCTTCCACATTTGTAGCCAACATGAAAATTTTATGAAGGTAATCAAATAATCAAATGAATATTATATAGTGTGTTAATGTTGATTTAACATAATAGAATATAAAATGAATCACAGTCATATCCTCACCAATACAACAATTCTCTAAATTATAGTGGCAGTGGCGTAACACTCACTATTTCAACTTCACAGTTTTTAAAAGGTGACATGGATTTTGTAGAAACGCTGCTTATATTGCAATTGTGGTCCTTCTCTGGCTAGTGGTATGCCCTCAAGAGGATGCAGTGTGGGTACCAGTTAGGGATGAGATCACAAGTCTAAATAATCCACCATTCTACAGTTTGTGTCATAGACAAACTAATATTTGTTAGGTTAGTTATATGAAACTCATTTTCACCTTGCAATAAGTATAATGTGTGATCAGTTTATGGAAACACGCATTATAAGTTTAGGAGGGACATCTGCTTCATAAACTGTTAGTTATTCTTGGCACAGAAACAAAGGCTTCCTGAACAAATTTGCATAAGGATTGTAAAGAAATACATGGAAATATCTAAAGATCATGTAATGGGAAAGTTGATCTTTGCCAAGAGGAAATGTTTCTTTTTTGTTATAAATGATGGAAAAGATGGGGAAAATACAAAAATGTTAGGATAGCTACTGAAATTTTAGGGAAGACTTTTCTTTATGTTTACTCTCTTTTTTTCAAGTCCAGAAGATTATGTTCTAATGACATTCTTATTTTTAAAAAATTTCTTTCTGACAATTTCTTGAACCTTGGTTGTGGTGACTATCTGGAGAGAGTGAAATATAGATGTCTTATTTTTATCATGTGACTGTTTATGCTCTGACATATAACATTGCCTCATGTTTCAATGTTATGAATCAACAACTACATATATTCCTTCTCAGGGTAGAGAGAAGAACATCTGCTTTTTTATAGGCCCACAGGATGATGTGAACTTTATAGTATGATTATTTTTCACATCTAGTGAACAACTGTATAGTAATATGATAATTCTCAATTAATGTGAATAACCATTATAGGAGAAATTTAAACATGAATATCTATCATTTTTATGTCATTTTACACATATATTGATGCTTTAATATCTATACTTTGTCAGCTTTCATCTATGAGATAGTACATAAAACAGGAGTATAAAGGCATGACCTGGTCTGAGTTTTGGTGTTAACAATATCATGAGCACTCAATGAATATATATTGAGTGGAATGATTACGTAGAAGTTATGCTGCCAATCTAGTCTCATAGATGATAATCCTTAATCCTTTAAGTTGTTCAGTACAGTTTTATATTGCATAAAAATGGTCAATGGGATAATATTTTGTAAAAGTCTGTAACACTTTCACACTCTGAAAATTTACCCAAAACTGCTTCTTCTTTAAGATTTAAAATAAATATAGTATGTTCCTTTATTTTTTCTATAAAATACTTTGAATTGTGAAATTTACTTATATTGATGAACTAAGTCCTGAAGGTGAGCTCAGGAGCTTGTTTAATGTCTGGGACACTGAGTCTTCTATAATCTTATCCCAGACCCTAGGCCTGTGACTTCTACTTCTTATAGTATCAACTTTCAAATAATTACAATTGCTAACTTTCTCTCTGTTATTTTTGCTTTAAATTTCTTTCAGTATTAGTCATTTACAACCTAGGGAGTTTTTTCTCAAGGCCTTTGAACCATTTCAGATAAATAATTATGAACAAGCATAGAGCTACCTACTATGCTTTGAGATGCATCAGAACTTAATTTCAGTAATATTAGCAACCAAAGACAATTTAAAGACAATAATCAATGTACTCCTTTATGTCTTCTAATAATGTCCCACTTACTTAAGCCAGGCATTAAAATCTT
Source organism: Mastomys coucha (assembly GCF_008632895.1). Lineage (NCBI taxonomy): Eukaryota > Metazoa > Chordata > Mammalia > Rodentia > Muridae > Mastomys > Mastomys coucha. The sequence goes on from NW_022196914.1 coordinate 11,068,232, forward strand.
CTTCATCATTTATATGTTGTGTCTTATTTATTCTCAATAGCAATAATCTCTTTTTTATTGAAATAATATTTTTCTGAATTCTGTTTTATATGTACTACATGCTGTGGAGGGCGGTAGAGCTGGAGAGGCATTCGCCTTGACAAAATGGCGCCTACATCCGCTGTCGACTCCTGGTAAATAACTGTTTGTGCATGTGCATAGAGTGAAAAGGTGCCAAGTCACAGCCCATCCCGGGGCGTCACATGGGATGATGAGCAAACAGCCAATCATGGGCGGACACGCCGCGCTGTGGTGTATATGAGCAGTGCCGATTATTGGCTCGGGGTCTTATTCTTCATGATGCAATCAATGCTTGCTGCAGAAGGATTCTAGTGTCTGCATGTCTTCTTGCTGGCGAGACAACTGCACGGGCTACAACTGGTACCGAAGCCCGGGACGCCGGGGGAGACTTACCTTGCTGCCTCTCCAGAATCAAAAGAGGCAGCCTTGCTGCCTCTCCGGAATAAAAAGCAAAAAGACCGAGAGATCAGAGCCGCGGAACGCTTTATACTGTCCCGCCTGCTCTTCCAAGTGCACCCTCACTAAGCGTTGGCCTTGTGCTGGGACGCTCATCCCTCACCTTTAAAGGCCTTGTGGTGTGGTGCACCCTGGCTTGCTTGACCAAGATTACACTGGGGAACTACAGGTTCTCTGTTCTTGTCCGCAGGGTGTCTTCTCCATCTCCCCGGAGGATAGGATTGTTCAGTTAATAGTCCTCCCCAGCTTACATGATTGTTTCCCCTCTATGGGATTGCCACAGGGCACCAACGGGCTTGGCTCATCTGGGACAGACTTTGCTCATCTGGTGGTTGACCTTAAGACCAGGCCCACGTTACAGTTGTCTATAGAGGGAAAGAATTTTACCGGTATACTGGACACAGGAGTTGACAATAGCATTATTTCTTCCAACTGGTGGCCTAAGGCATGGCCTGTAACCCAATCTTCCCACTCTTTGCATAGATTGGGTTATGAGGCTAGCCCTGCAGTCAGCTCAGGCACCCTGGCATGGTGTGCGCCAGAGGGCCAGACAGGAAACTTTGCACCTTATGTGCTTCCTCTTCCTGTTAGCCTATGGGGGAGGGATGTCTTACAAGACTTGGGACTTACATTGACCAATGAGTATTCTCAACAAGCTAAGGATATTATGAAAAGGATGGGATATAGAGAAGGAAAGGGTCTTGGCAGGAGAGAGCAAGGAAGATTGAGCCCAGTCTCACAAGAGGGCAATCTGGGAAGACAGGGCCTGGGTTTTCCCTAGTGGCCATTGAGGGTTCAATGCCCATACCCTGGCTTACGGAGGAGGCCGTGTGGGTTCCTCAATGGCCCCTATCCTCTGAAAAGCTGGAAGCTGCCACAAGGCTGATTGTGGAGCAGCTGCAGCTAGGTCATTTAGAACCATCCACCTTGCCCTGGAACACACCCATTTTTGTTATAAAAAAGAAATCGGGGAAGTGGAGACTTCTCCATGATCTAAGAGCCATTAATGCACAAATGCGACTGTTTGGCCCTGTTCAACAAGGCCTGCCACTGCTGTCTGCTTTGCCTAAACAATGGAGAATCTTGATATTGGATATTAAGGATTGCTTTTTTTCCATCCCTCTGTGCCTCCAGGATAGACAAAGGTTTGCATTCACCCTGCCCGCTGTTAATCATCTTGAGCCTGATAAAAGATATCAATGGAAGGTCTTGCCTCAAGGCATGGCCAATAGTCCCACCATGTGTCAACTATATGTACAAATGGCCCTTGAGCCTGTTAGAAAACAGTATCCCTCCTTACTATTGATCCATTATATGGATGGTATTCTTATGTGCCACAGGGATCTGGCTGTTTTGCAAACCTCATACCCCTTGTTGTTAAAGACCTTAAAGCAGTGGAGCTTACATATTGCTATTGAGAAGGTCCAGATTTCAGAGATAGGCACCTTTTTAGGGACAATCGTTTACCCGGAAAGGATAGTTCCTCAGAAGCTGGAGATCCGCAGAGATCATCTACATACTTTGAATGATTTTCAGAAATTATTAGGGGATATAAATTGGTTAAGGCCATTTCTGAAAATACCCTCTACAGAATTAAAACCTTTGTTTGATGTCCTGGAAGGGGATACTCATATTGCCTCCCTAGGGCTTTAACACTGGACGCAAATCGTGTTTTGCAGAAGGTTGAGAGAGTTCTGCAAGAAGCCCAGCTGCTGAGAATAGATGAAACTAAGGCCTTTGATCTATGTATCTTTAAAACTAGGAGCTTGCCGACTGCTGTCTTATGGCAGGAAGGGACCTTGCTGTGGATTCATCCTAATGCTTCCCCTGCAAAAATCATTGAATGGTACCCAGACGCGGTCGCACAACTCGCCCTCTGAGGGGTTAAGGCCCCAGTCACCCACTTTGGTAGAGAACCCACAGCCTTGATAGTGCCCTATACTGCCCATCAAGTTCAAATTTTAACTACTACCTCTGACATTTGGGCAGTGCTAATAACCTCATATAATGGCAAGATAGACAATCATTACCCCAGACACCCTATCCTTCAGTTTGCCCTGACTCAAGATGTGGTTTTCCCCAGAATAATTTCTCCGGAGCCCCTACCAGAAGGGGAGGAAATTTATACAGATGGGTCTAAAACAGGCATAGGTGCCCATGTAGTCAATGACAAGGTTATAACTAAACAGTATAATGAAGCATCCCCTCAAATTATAGAGTGTCTGGTGGTGTCTGAGGTTCTGGAGAAATTTTCAGGTCCCTTAAATATTGTTTCAGATTCCTCTTACGTAGTAAATGCAGTTAAAGTGTTGGAGGTCGCTGGTCTTATTAAGCCATCCAGCAGACTTGTGGACATTTTCATTAAGATACAATCGGCCCAGGTCAACCGAAGATCTCCTATATTTATAACCCATATTAGGGCACATTCAGGATTGCCAAGGCCCATGTCCCGCAGAAATGATTTAGCAGATAGAGCTACTAGATTGATTGCTGTGACCCTCTTGCCAAGGCTGGAATCGGCCCGAGATTTCCATAAAAGTTTCCATGTTACAGCGGAGACATTACGACAGAGATTCCATTTGACTAGAAAGGAAGCAAGAGACATAGTAACTCAATGTGGAAATTGCTGCCAATTTCTGCCTGTGCCTCATGTTGGGATTAATCCCAGAGGAGTTAGGCCATTACAGATTTGGCAGATGGATGTCACGCATGTTCCTTCCTTTGGAAAATTGCAGTATCTACATGTTTCCATTGATACCTGCTCTGGAATCATCTTTGCCTCCCCCCTGAGTGGAGAGAAGACAGCACATGTTATTCAACATTGCCTTGAGGCATGGAGTGCTTGGGGATAGCCCAAGATTCTGAAAACTGATAATGGCCCAGCCTATACCTCTCAAAAATTTGGACAATTTTGTCACCAAATGGGAGTGACTCATGTGACTGGTCTCCCCTATAATCCTCAAGGACAAGGCATCATAGAGCGATCCCACTGTATGCTCAAGTCATATTTAATAAAACAAAAAGGGGGTATTGAGGAGGCTTTGCCCTCGGTGCCAAGAGTAACCATCTCTAAAGTACTCTTTACTCTTAATTTTTTAAATTTGGATGATGATGGGAATACGGCTGCCAATCATCATTGCTCGGAGCCTGACAGGCCAGAGGAGATGGCAAGATGGAAGGATGTTTTGACAGGTCAATGGAAAGACCTGG
>NW_022196914.1:11072445-11074460 GCF_008632895.1 Mastomys coucha
ACTCTCTGACTTGCTATATTTGGCCTTCCCTTTTAACTAAAACAAAAGGGGGAGATGTGGAGAGCGGTTCCGCTGGAGAGGCATTCGCCTTGACAAGATGGCACCTACATCCGCTGTCGACTCCTGGTAAACAACTGTTTGCACATGTGCGTAGAGTGAAAAGGTGCCAAGTCACGGCCCATCCCGGAGCATCACATTGAGTGATGAGCAAACAGCCAATCATGGGCGGACACGCTGCGCTGTGGTGTATATAAGCAGTGCTGATTATTGGCTCGGGGTCTTCCTCTTCATGATGCAATAAATGCTTGCTGCAGAAGGATCCTAGTGTCTGCGTGTCTTCTTGCTGGCGAGACGACTGCGTGGGCTACAACATGCCTAGTGAGATTTGATTTACATTTTCAATTTTACAGTAGTTGGTATAGGAAGAAGTTGAGTCAAATATGTATGTGTGTGTTTATAGATGCTGTAAAGCATTAAATGCTTCCTTACATGTTCTTATTAGCTAGGCTATTTCACTAATATAAAATCTAAAGCCAATGTCAGAATAGATTGTCATTTCTTTTACTTTAAGATATCCACATACAAAAATATTTTATTTTTTATTTTTATTTTTGTGGTTGCTGCTGCTTTTTCGTTTCTTTGCTTTTGTCAACACATGCTTGAATCATTTGGAAAATGGGAATCTGTGTTGAAGAAGTGCCTTTACCATATTGGCATGTAGGCATATCTTTGGAGAACTTCCAGAATGATTGATACTCAAGGACCCTTTACAAAGTAAATAATGCTACCTGAGAACACATTTTCCTAAGTTATATAAGACAACAGGATGAGTAAGCCATGAAGAGCCATCTATGTGGCATTATTCTTCAACTCTGCTTTATGTTCTTCCTTATTTAAGTTTCTGCCATCATTAGTGGATTGTGATCTGTACTTATAAGTCAAACAATTCAATTCTTCCCAAGTTCCTTTTGGTAACACTATTTTAACACAGTAAAAGAGAAAAAAGAAAAAGAAAAGAAAACTAGGAAAACACACCTGTCTCCCTGCTTTTCACTGGAATGGGAATAATAAAAAATAAATAATTTTTTAAAGTGAGCATTATTCATTATTGACAGGTGGTTATTTTCTTTTTACATTGAATTGTATGAATGCCAAAATTTAATAAAATAATATTATGAGAAATGGTAGTATCTTCTTGTATCACTGTTGCCTTGTGACAGAAGCTGCAAATTTCTCCAAAGCAAGTCACCAAGTCTTAGACTGCCCAGTACAGAAAGATTGTGGCAACTATGTTCTGCCTTTTTAACAGAGTAGATGACACTTTCATCAGGTTCTATATAGGTCATGAGTGTTAGAACATAAAATGAAAATAGTTTTTTTCTTTATATATATTTTATTAGATTTTTTAAAATTTATATTTCAAATGTTATCCCTTTCCTGGTTTTCCCTCCAAAAAACTCCCTATTGCATGCCCCCTCCAAATGCTCACCAACCAACTCACTCCTGCTTCCCTATCCTGGGATTCCCCTACACTGAGTCATTGAGCCTTCCCAGGACCAAATCTCCAAAGATGGAACAAACAGTAGAAGCAGCAAAGTTAATTAAACATTATAGAAGAAAATAGATGTCTATAGAGATTTTTTAGTAAAAAATAAGGATAATGACTTCCAAATAAAAGGTGAAGAGGTCTGTGGTTCTTCTTTTATCTTTCTTAGCTAAAGATGAATCGATTAAGCATCATTAGTTAAGAATCATGTTTATTTTTGTTTTGGTGACTATATCATAGCAATATACTTATATGTGGAGTTAATAAGCTATTCCTTATTATATTTTTTATTCTAATTTTGATATTCTTGTCGGGTAGTGGTGGCACATGCCTTTAATCCCAGCACTTGGGAGGCAGAGACAGGAGGATTTCTGAGTTTGAGGCCAGCCTGGTTTACAGAGTGAGTTCCAGGACAGCCAGAGCTTTAGAGAAACCCTGTCTTGAAAAAACAAAAAAAAACAAAAAAAAA
>NW_022196914.1:11074556-11089624 GCF_008632895.1 Mastomys coucha
AAAAAAAAAAAAACAAAAAAAAAAAATTCTCTAACTTACATTAGTTTGTAGGGGTCCTTGAAAAATTATGTAAGAAGTTTTAGTCAAGAATTCACTTAAGGAGATGAAAAGAGTGATACATAATCATCAGCTTGACTAATGGATATAAGGAATTTGAACTGCTTTGAGAGACAGAGAAAGAGAGAGAGAGAAAGAGAGACAGAGACAGAGAGACAGAGAGAGAGATTATTAATACTTCCTTCAGTAATGGACTATTATTTTATTGTCACAGATTCATTATTGTATAAATTACCAGATTATTGATTTTTGTGTATATGTACATTTGACTCTGGATTGTGCCAATATTTTTTCTAGACTGTACACTGACAATGTGAGAAGAAGTGGAACAGATCATAATCAGACTGTTTGTAGTACAGAAGAACTAGGTCAAATACATATGTCTACTTACATTGTTCAAATCTGCTCATAACTTCCAAAAGCCCATAGAAAAAGAACATAAAAATGTTCACTGAGAAACGGTAGTAATAGCAGATAGATCAACTATTAGGTGAGAAATTGTGTGAATGCAATTGACCTTGTGGCAAAGGTAACAGAAAAAATAAAACGAGTTGTATCACCTTGGAACACAGCTAAATATGGAAGAAGACAAAAAATTAGCAGTGTTTATTTTACTTACAGCTTATAATTCAGAGGCTCGTAAATGATGTTGAGAGTAACCCATCTCAACAGTACACATTAATAGGCTGCAGAGGTGGCTGAGAATTCAAGAGAAATTGTTGATCTTATTAAGGACCTACATTTGCTTAATCATACATGGCCATTTGCAAACATCTCAAACTCCAGGTTCACATGATTAATATAATCTTCTAATCTCTGAAGGCACGATACAAATGCAGTATGCATTCACACAAAAATATAGATCAAATACTCAGACATGTAAAATACTTTAAGTACATATTAGTAACAAGGAAACATAAATTACTAGTTTTCTTTGCTTTTTATTTTATTTTTATTAGTTAAGTTATATTCTTGATTTAAATCAAGATCATAGCTTCTCATCTCTCCTTTTCTCCCAGTTACTACTTCCCATCCTCTTCTCCCTCATGCAGCCTTCCTCCTTTTCTCAGAAAAAGGGAGGCCTCCCACAAATAGTTGAAGAAAAGCTAGGTATATATTATTCTATTGAGGCTGGGAAAAGAAATCCAGAGGGCCTAGGTTCATCCCATGGTTGTTCTAAGGTTGGCAGTCCAGTCTCTATTAATCACTATGAGCCCAGTTTAGTTGATTCTGTAGGTTATCTTGTGGTGTCCTTGATGCCTTTGGCTCCTTAAGTCCGCCCCACTTCCACAGGATTTCCCAAGCTCCACTTAATGTTTGGCTGTGGATTTCCACATCAATTTTCATTAGTTGTTGTGTGAAGCCTTTAGCATGACAGTTAGGCTAGGTTCCTGTCTATAATATAGTAGAATATCATGACCAGTGTCAGTAGTAGGATCCCTCTCATGACAGGGGTCTCAAGCTAGAACAGTCATTAGTTGACTCTTCCCTCAAATTCTGCTCATTTGTTTACCCTGGGGGTTCAAGGTTTTGTGGCTGTGTTGGTATCCCAATCCCTCCATTGGTAGTCTTGCCCAGTTACAGAATATTGTCAGTTTAGGCAGCACATTCCCCATTACCATGAGTCTCTCTCTTAGATTCCTGGTATTTTCCATTGGTCACTCTCTTAGATTCCTGGTATTTTCTATTGTCATAGGTTAGCTTGTCCCAGAGATTCTCTTCCCTAGTCCAGTTACCTCTCCTAATACTCTCTTTTGACCATATGCTTCCTGTTTCTATATCCCCTTCCACACCCAGTGCACTCCTTCATTCCACCTTTGGTGTTTAATCTAGTTTCCCTCCTCGGTGGGATTCAAGTGTCCCCCTATGGCCCTCCATGTTATTTAGCTACTTTGGTTCTATAAATGCCCTATACTTTATGACTTATATCAAATTATATGTTAGCACATTCCATGTTTGTTTTCTGTATCTGGGTTAGTTACATCCATTTTAATGCAAATTTCATGATGACACTAATTTGTTTTAAAATTTCAGTGTATTCCCTGCTCATGCTTTATTGCCTATATATATATATATATATATATATATATATATATATATATATATGCAGTTTCAGACTCTCAAAACAGTTCCTTTCCCAAGAATTTCCCAAATTTCTTCAAAACTCCCAAAGATACATAGATTAATAAGCTGCCTTTTGTAGTGCTCCAAACATTCAATGTAGCTCTTTAATATTACCTCATACACTGGTGATGCAATAGAAAGGACAAGGAAAGGCAAGCAAACAGTGACACCTATGCCTGAATGGCAAAATGTGCAACACTCTCAAGTCAATTACTACTCTTAATCTTTTTCATTAAAGACATGCTTAGGTTCAAGGTTAATGCCCAGACTAGTAACATTGCTTATAGACTGATAACATACTGACAAAATACTTGTCTGGTCCTTGGGATAGGGTGTCAATGCTGAGGATTGGCCCGAGTCCAAGTGTTCTTCAAGAGCTATGTCCCAAGCACAAAAGAACATTTAAATTAAAGATGCAGCATACCATTTCCAAAGATGTTAAAATGTTTGGAAAATTACCAGTTATCATAACTGTATTCTGCCTTTAAAGGTATGTTACAAGCCTGAATCTACCAGATGCACATTGAATCCTGCTGTCTGATATTTTGACTTTAGTGACTATTAGGAAGAGAATGCTACAAGGAAGAACTCTGACCTTACAACTCTATTGGCTGGCAGATATATCAGTAAGTGACAAAGAATACTCCTATTTGGGATACATCATATACCTCAATTCCTGTTTTTCCGTGAAAAGGAAACATCACACTGACAACTTTAATTCATTTCTGAAGGTTGGAATTTACCATTCCAGTTGACATCCACAGCAAAATACCTCAGCTAAAGTTAAATTTGAAACTCATGTATCATTGTTTTTTTTTCCAAGATTCTGAATCAAAGGGTTTGCATCTTTGTTAAAACCAGGCCTGTTTGGAAGTGTAAGCAATAGTGGCAGGGCCATAACTGATTCAAGAATGTTAGCATTCTACTGCAAGGTTGAAATTTTTTGTTGTCAGTTATTTATTAGTAATTTTATCAATAATGAAGCAATAGATACTTAAACCAATAGCTTAGTTTTATTGGTTGAATTATTTTTATTTTCTAATTAAAGATTGTCTTACTTCCATTTAAAATTGGAAGTACAAGATAATCAAGGAGCAACCACAAGACATTCCAACTGTTAGGAATATAGCAAACAGTACTCACTGTTTCCTAGATCTATTAATTCCCAAGCATGTTTGCAAATAAAATATAAACTAAGCATGTCGAATAAGCTGTTGTAATCAGTATGGTGCAGGGTTTCAGAAGAGTAGGGAAATAGGCCAGGTAGAGTTATCTTCCTTCATAAATAATAGTGTTCAGGGCAAAATAATTAGCTATGGGACTTGTCTAATTAGGTTTATGTAGACTAAATTTGAGGTTTCTTCAAAGTATAGATTGAGTCAGATTCATGCTCTACAGTCCCTGAACAGGAAGAAACTAGCGTGAGTCCCATAGCCATACTCCAGCATCAGTGTGCACATACTGCAACTCAGTAATGAGTGAGGCATCTGTTTTGGAAGGTGATGGACACTGGTGATGCAATAGAAGGGACAAGGAAAGGCAAGTAAACAGTGACACCTATGCCTGAATGGCAAAATGTGCAACACTCTCAAGTCAATTACTACTCTTAATCTTTTTCATTAAAGGTATGCTTAGGTTCAAGGTTAATGCCCAGACTAGTAGCCTTCCCCATACAATGTCTCTAGCACCGCCTAGGGATGTGTGCTCCCCATCCCTGACAGCTGCAGATTTTCATTCATTCTCCTGGCTCTTCAGCCCTCTTTTCTGTCTCTCACTGTACCTGATCCTGAAGACTCCAAATTACCTTCCTATATACTCTTTCATCTAGTTCCCTCCTTCCATCTGCCTCCTATGACTATTTTATTCCCCCACCTAAATGAAACTCAAGAACTTTACCTCGGCCCTTTTTCTTCTTGTTGTTCTTCTTTGAGTCTGTGAGGTTTATCACAGATATCCTGAAATTTATGGCTAATATCACTTTTAAGTGAGTACATAGCATGCATGTCCTTTAGTCTGGATTACCTCACTCAAGATGATGAACATAATTGAGCAAGTGTCCTTGTGGTAAGTTTTAGCATCTTTTTGGTATATGTCCAGAAGTGGCATAGCTGTGTGTTGATTTACATCTATTCCAATTTTTCTGAAAAATACTCAAATTGATTTTCAGAGTGAGTATATAAATCTGCACACACTCCAAACAATGAAGGAAGGTTGCCCTTGCTCCACTTCTTCACCAGCAGGAGCTACTGCTTGAATTTTTTAGCTATTCTGATAGATGTAAGATGGAATTTCAGCATCATTTTTTATTTTTATGTTTCTGATATCTAAGGATGTTCAACATTTCTTTAAGTGCTTCTCAGGTATTAGAGATTCCTCTGTCGAGAATCCTCTATTAAAATATCCTCCCCTCTTCTAATTTTGTTATTTGGGTTGTTGATATTTAGTTCTTGACTTATTTATATATTTTGAATACCAGCCGTCTGACAGATGTAGAGTTGGTGAAAATCTTTTCCCATTCTGTAGGCCATCATTTTATTTTTCTTTTAATAGTGGCCTTTATCCTACAGAAAACTTTCAGTTCATGAGGTCCCATTTATTAATTGTTGATCTTAATGCCTTGCTGGAAGCCTCCAGGCCTGGAGAGGATAAAGAAGGGCACAGAGTAGGACTCTGGATGTAGCTTTAAAGACTACAGAGGTTAGCTCTCTAACTATACTGAAATGCCGATGACAACTTCTAAAATGTCCTAAAAACTTTCTTGTTCTTTTTGAGGATAAAAAGCTACTGGCATAGGTGATTAACACCTGTAGCCCAACAACTGAGAAATAAGTATTGTGGCCTTTTTTTCTACCTAAGCAGGAACTGTGCTGCTCTAACTTTCAGCCTTCTAGACAGAAGCGAAGTCTCAGGAATAAAAAAGGGACACTTCAAAAAGTGTTTATAGTGTTTATTTCTAACTGGTAAAGTATTACCTATGAAAACTCTCTAAGAAAAAGAGAAAAAGTGGAAAAATATTAAGCAGGGCAAGGAAAAAAATTTTCTCTTGCACTCTTCTTTTTGGAGCAATAAACTTCTATTGGACCAGAAGAAGAGAATAATGCTCACAGAAGTAAAAAATTTTATGTATGCAAATATGCATAAATTCACATAAATTCATATACATTCATACATGTACATTTATACATTTCCATTCAAATTAGTTGGGCTCACCTTGCATATATATTCACAATTACATACTTACACACACACATAGATCCATACTTACATATGTATTTGAAGCAAAAGATCAAGCACCAGTGCAGAAAGAACTCACTCATTCTGGATGAAAAATGAGCTTCAATCTTTATTACATAGAGAAAGAAAAGGATTCTATCCTTTTAATGCTACATGAATTAAATCCAAGTTTGTAAGAAGAAAGCTTTGCTCCTTTTAGTAAGACTAAGCCTGCTTTGTTGTGTCCCATGGTAAGGAGAAGCCTGCCTGCTCCTTTTGCTTTCTCTGCAGCTTCTGTTCAGATCTGACTAAAAATCTTTCTGTCTAAAATGTTCTCCTCAGCTCATTTCTGACAGCACTTAGACATTTTTCAGAATACATGATCACATGATAAAATGTTCACAGGTTTACACAAATTCAAATCATAAATCGAATAAGAAGTTTATGATAGTGAATGTGGATATACATATCCATTAGGAGTAATTATCTGGCTAAACATTCATCACCTGTCACAGCTCCACAGGTTCACTGAAAGTTAAAAACCATAACTAAGTTATTAGTGAAGATTTGTATAGATAAATGTGCTGATTATTTTATCTTCTGTCCTAGTACCTATAATGAATAATTAGTTCCCTATTTATGAGACTTGGTTAATGGTTTTACAACCTCTTGGAATGTGCTCTGAGTAGTAGAAAGTCTCTGGTCAATGAGGAAATTAACTGGTGACACATGGGAGACTAACTGAGTTCTTTTTACAGTTTTGACTATGAGAAAAAGATCTGGTAGCAGTCCCACTATAAAACAGCATAATAAACACTGATATAATTTTTGGAATTCTTATAGGATTATCATTAAGAATTAAGAAGCCATCTATCTATATAGTATCATTATATGGCAGTACATCTTTGTAGATCTGCAGAGAACTGCTCAAAAAGGGTGGGCTAATACATAGTGATAGTTATATACATTTAATGATGACAGTAAAAGCATATTAATAACAGGAATCTTTTCTAAAATTATTTATTCCTGGGCCTTGCCTATCAGAGTTTCATCATAGACATAACCTAAAGCGAAGTCATTTCAGGAAGACCACCTGCTAGTTATTAGCTTGGCCTACGATGATTCCAGACAGTGCCTGAGCTATTTGTGTTCTGTTCAGGAAGTTATCTCCTGTACCAGTGTACTCAATGCTATTTCTCAGATTTTCTTTTAATCAAATTTAGTGTACCTGGTGTATCTAGTTTTCAGTTGAGGCCTTTGATACACTTTTACTTGAGTTTTGTGAAGGGTGATAAGATACTTATCTATTTGTATTTTTCTACATGCAGACATCCAGTTATGCAAGTACCATCTCATTTTTTCACTTTCTTTTCTTTTCTTTTTTTTCCAATTGCATAGTTGTGGCTTTGTTATAAAATATCAAGTGTCTGCATATATTAAATTTTCTTCTGGGTCTTTGATTCAATTTCATTAATAAACTGTCTACATTTATTCTAGAACTGTTTTTTTTAACTCTAGCCCTACTGTACAGCTTGAAAATAGGGGATGGCGATATCTCCAGAACTTCTTTTACTGTATGGAATTATTTTAGCTATCTGATTTTTTGCATTTGTTTTCTTTTTCATATGAAGATGAATATTGTTCTTTCAAACTTGTTTAATAGATGTGTTGGAATTTTGATGGGAATTGCATTGAATCTGTAGATTGTTCTAAGACAGCCAGTTTTGTTATGTTAATCCTATGGATTCATGAGCATAGAAAATCTTCCATTTTCTTATATCTTCTTCGAGTTTTTTTTTTCTTCAAGGAAGTTCTTGTCATTTTTCACATTTTTGGTTAGAATTATACCAAAATAATTTTATATTATTTGTAGCTATTGTGAAGGATGTTGTTTCTCTATTTTTTATTAGCCTATTTATCATTTGTACATAGGAGGGCTACTGATTTTTTTGAAGGTATTTATCAGCTATAGAAATTCCCTGGTAGATAGATTGAAGTCACTTATCAATTTGATCATTTCATCTGTGAACAGCATTACTTTGATTTCTTTCTTTCCAATTTGTATTTCCTTAATTTTCTATGGTTGTCTTACCTGAAGAGAGAGTATATAGAGAGTGTACAGCTTTTGCTTGTTCCTGATTTGGGTTGAATTACTTTTAAGTTTCTCTCTATTTAATTTGATATTAGCTATAGGCCAGATATGCATTGCCTTTGCTATGCCTATCTTTCTGCCTTGTATCCCTTATTTATCCAGTTCCTTTAACAGGGAGGCATTTTGAACTTTTTCAAGTGCCTTTCAGCATCAAATAGGATGATCCTATGTTTTTTCTTTTAGTTTCCTTATATGATGGATTACATTGCTTGATTTTCATATGTTGAAACATCCATGCATATTTTGGGTGAAGCATATTTGATCATGGTAGGTGATATTATTGATCTGTTCTTGGATTCATTCTGTGAGTATTTTATTATTTTGTCATCAATATTCATCAGGAAATTTGCTCTGAAATTCACTTTCTTGGTTGAATCTTTGGGTGGTTTAGGTATCAGGGTGACCGTGGACTTAAAAATGAATTTGACAGTGTTCTTTCTGTAAAATAACATGAAGAGTGTTGGTGATAACTCTACTTTGGAAGTCTAGTAGTCATCTTTGTAAGAAGACATGCTTTGTCTCCTCTATTGATAAGTTTAGTGTCATTATGATTAGACAAATACCTTTTATTCAAATGTCCAGCCTATAACATAATTTTTTAATAATTTTTCCAGTGGACGTGGGTATGGTGCTCTATTGTTTATATTAATGTAGCCTGTATGTGGCAGAATGTTATTTTCCAGGCAGCAGACATGGACACAAAATCTCTATCTGAAAGATAGTGTGCTTTCCTCCCTACACTAGAGTTTTTCAAAATTTAATAGCTCAGCATTTGTAATCACCAAAGCCTATGGCTTACTGTGTTTGATCACAGTATTATTTTATTAGCTTTTTTATTGAATTTCAAAATTTAAAATTCTCTGTACATCACAATATTTGTATTTGAAAAAATATTGCCATCCCCTACAGATGCAATGGTTTGTATGGCTCTGTTTTCCAATGTCTACACAGCTGTCACTTCACATGAATTTTCTCAGGAGCAGTCTTCCGGTCTTTAGTGCTTTGTGCATTCAAATATGGTCTATTTTTTAACTCATGTGATTGGTTTGAAAGTGAATACTCCCACACTGTTCTTTCTTCATCACTGTCTCTAAATCAGGAAGAAGGTAATTACCTGTTATGTAATAGATTGAAGAAACTACATTGGAAAAGACTATTTAACCCCACTGATCAGTTAACATTTTATGATCTTTAAGCTCACAAGTTGATGTATCCCATCCAGACAATCTCGGACATATGCTAAAAGTTACAGAATCAGATTTTCCTTAAAAGCATGTCCTGTGGGGCAGTGGTCCATTCAGGCAACCACGTCCCTGTCGATTAAGAGGTCTGGAACCCCAAAGAACCGGTGGGTGATAATTTCTGCCTGCACGCGACTGTAGGTGTTCGACCACGCCTCTTGGGCCCCTGGCTCCTGTGGAGTCACAGGCCCTGACAGACCCCATGTAGGAGAGGTGTGTGCTATCACATAGACAATGCCCCAGCTCCCAGAATTCTGGCTGGATTCTACTCCCACAACCATCTGACCACAGCCAGGTTTGCCCTGCCCCATAGTTACTTGAGAAGAAACAGGTAGCCTAGCCCACCATATAAGGGGTTGTTTGCCCCTCCCTTTCTTCTCTTCTTTTCCTCTTCTCCCTTCTCCTCTTTCTCTCTCTTCTCCTCTCCTCTTTCTTCTTCTTTATCTCTCTCTCTATGTGGCCATCTTTCCTATCTTCTCTCTCTTTCTCCTACAATAAAACAACATAAGACCATGCACTGCCTCCTTTTAACTAGACAAGTCGTGATTACCCAGCCATAGGGTTTGGAGTCATGACACCCAATCAAGAACTCCCACTTGCGCCCTGCTCGAAACCACTGGGCAGCTGCTTCCTTGCCCTGTCCCCACTCTCCTTTCAGCCCCAGAGCAGACTGAGGTGTTCCAGGACCCCTTAGTCCTGATATAATTTTGTTTCAATGAAAGAAAGCCATGCTCTACATCTAGTGTTCTGTCAGTCACAGGAGGCATTGTAGGCCACTAAAACTGCCCTAGTTTTGCAGGTAAGGAGGTGCAGCAGTATTGAATCATCACTGAAGAAATTATAAGTTCTGTAACAAGGTATCTATCCTTCACAGGGAGATAATAATCCAGATCCATAGACCTGGCATGAATACTGAGAGCAAAGATGAGTGCAAAACTGCAAAATGAAATTCCAGGGACATGCATGGTAAAATAATGAATCAGCCCAGAAGAAACAAGCTCTCCTTTAGTGACAGCAGTTCCGAGAAGAAAGTGCTCAGTACAGCAACTACATGGTAGGAGGCATTGTCAAATCTTGAGTGAAAAATGCTGTCAACTAACACCATCCCATAAATAATATTGTAAGAAGGCAGCACTTCATTCTACTGAGACCTGGATTTACATGGGGTGTGAAGAGGAGGCAGAGAGGACTTTCTGTCTTCCCAAAGACCCACTCTTCCTCAGATGATCTGTCACTGTGTGCAGAACACAGTGGCAGATTTATCCCCATGCTTCAACTTGCTCCATAATGGCTCAAGTGAAAACATTTCAGTGGTGCTAGAAAAATGGGAGCTCACAAGTGACAGAGTCTATTATTAGGTGAAGAGCCACAGCCGAGTGACTTTCCTGACAACTTTGTGTAGATTCTGCAGAAATACTTCCCTTGTCTCAAGCTTCAGAAGGGAAACAAGACAAAAACAGTTTAATGATGAGTCCGAAGAACAGATTTAAATATCTGAATCTAGTAACAATCTTCTTGTACGGGATGGAGATTTGTGTCTTTGATAGAAGTCATGCCTAGCAAGCATAAGGACCAGCTCTCAGTCCACAGATGTGAGAAAAGAATCATCTGATATGGATCACAGTGAAGAGAATCAGCTTAAATTAATTAGCACAATACAGATACCAGGACTAAGAGCAGAGATAAAGGGTTTGCTTTGGTAAATTTCTCTCTATTACTCAATTTTCCACTGTCTATACATTCAAAAAAGATAAGTAACATTGCTCTGGTTTTTTTAACAGTATTGAAATCAGAAAGTGTATTACTGATGTTTGTTTATGTTATGTGCATATGCATGCCTATGTATATACACACATGTAGTATCTATATATCTGTGCATGTGTTTATGAATAGAAAATAACTGTCAACAATATTGCCTTAAAGAATCACTTCAAAGTTAGGGAATAAAATTCAGTATTTTGCTTTTGTAACTTTATAATTATAGTTGTAATAGCAACTTTCAATACCAACATGGTCTAGTATCCTATAACTCAAAGTATTATATTTAAAATTTGAATTAATTGCATATGCTACTTATTAATTTTTGTATTTATTATTTATTATCATTAATTATATTAAAGCTGTTAGCATTAAGTAAATGAATAAAGCTAGTTTTGTGAAAGTATTATTATTATTATTATTATTATTATTATTAATTTTACTATATATACTGCAGTTTCCCACACCTCCTCTCTTCCAAATCACTTCCCCTACCTTCTCTCTACCCCAGAACCACTTTTTTGTTTTATTGGAAAAGAGGAAGCCTTCCTGGAATGTCAACCAAACATAGTATAAAATGGGTACAATTAAAGTAAACACATATCCTCATGTCCAGTCTGGTCAAGGCAACCCAATAGAAATAAAAGGGTCCCAAGAGCAACAAAATAGTCACAAACCTTAATTATTAAGAGTCCACCAGACCACCTAGCTAAACAAGTATAGCATGTATTCAGTGGCACTAGCTCAGACCAATACAGACAGCCTGCCCCTGTGATCTCTGCTTAGTTGGTTCTGAAAGACATGCTTTTCTTATGTTCACATATTATTACAGGAGTGTCACATGGAATTGGATAAACAATCATGAAGGCTTATCCATGTGGGAGACTAATTCTCACTCTACAGTCATTAGTTTTCTTCCTTCTTTTCTTTCTTACTTTCTTTCTTTCTTTCTTTTTGTCTAAGGGTGGGACCTCATGAGATGTCTTTCTTCCATGTTAGCATTTCTTTCAATATCATTACTGTTTACCTCTAGCTTAAATGTCCATATAACTAAGCTCTTATGGATGCAGCTTCTTTGTCCTTTCTAAAGAAACAATTAGATTTCATAAAAGTATGAATAAATATTAAGGTTAAAAATTCCATTGGTTATTAGTGTTTAATATTTTAAAAAAATATTCTGTTACAGTTACAAGTCATGTCCATTTTATGTGTATAAATAGCATTACATTGTAAATATCTTGTGACATTGTAGCATATAAAATAATAACAACACTCATTGTATAATATTTTTAGATATATGTTTAAAGAAATATGTTTTACATTGAGGTTAAGTTAGCTCTCCATGAGTACCAATAAAGTTTTCTCATTGATGAATTCAAATTACTGAATATGTGCTGATTATACATAGATTAAGTATGCCAATGATTAAATTTAAAGTTCCTATATTTGGAAAATATCTAATAGGTAAATAAAATATATCCTAAAGATAATGCCATTATTCACTATTTTTCTTTATTTTTTAAGACTATTTGTATGAAACATATATGAAATATGATCACAATTAACTTCCATCTTTCACATGTTATTACTACAAAATTACCATACATACTTCCAAGTTCATATATTTTATGTAATATATGATAATCATTTAATTGAGTTAACACTGACCTTATGTGAAAAAGTTTGTGTCTGTACCATATAGTATGACAACCCAATCTATGGGGAAATAAATACTCAATAAAGAATTATTCTGCATCCACCAGCAACTCTCCGTTGTCAGTAGATCCTCACTAAGGGTTGAGCAGAAAGATCATCTACCCTAACTATTTTGAGATTTGACGTGCCCTGAACTGTGTAACTCTTGTCAAAGGAATCACAGCTGCTGTGACATCGAGTGTGAAGTGCCCTTGTGAGGTGCAGGCAGCAGCATTCTCTAGAGCCTCTCCCATCACACAGCTTTCCCATGCTTTCCACTTCCTCTTTACGGATGCTCTCTGAACCTTGTGGTGGCAAAGCAATATGAATTTCTTAGTAAGAGTTGAGCATTGAATCACAATTCTCAAAAACAAAACAAAGCAAAAAAAAAAAAAAACCAAGAAAAATGACAGTTGAATGTACTTAAAAGATGTTCCTGTGTTTAGTAATGAAGAAAATATTAAAACCACAATGAAATTTCTTCTTACCCGAGTCAAAATGGCTAAGATTGAGAAAACAAGACAATAAATCCTGCCTAGGATGAGGAGAAAGTTGAACCAATATTAATTGTTGAATTTGAAAAAACATTATTTTCTTGGACATCAGTGTGAAGACATCTCAAAGGCTCTGCCAGAGCCTGACCAATACAGATGCAGATGTACACAGCCAAACATCGTAATGAGAGCCAATGGAGAAATCAAGGCAACGACTGAAGGAGCTGAGGACTTTGGAAAGAAAAGCTATAGGAAGAACGATAATATTAGACACCAGATACTCCCTACCTCAGAGCTCCCAGGGACTAAACCACCAGCCAAAGAGTAAACATGGGGGGGGGGAGGACAGTCCCATATCTGCTAATGAAATAGTAACAGTTATTAATAGTCTCCCAACCAAAAAAAGCCCAGGACCAGATGGGTTTAGTGCAGAGATTTATCAAACCTTCAAAGAAGACCTAATACCAATACTCTTCAAACTATTCAAAAAAATAGAAACTGAAGGCACTCTACCCAATTCATTCTATGAAGCCACAATTACTCCTATACCTAAACCACATAAAGACCTAACAAAGAAAGAAAACTTCAGACCAATTTCCCTAATGAATATCGATGCAAAAATACTCAATAAAATTCTTGCAAACCAAATCAAAGAACACATCAAAATGATCATCTACCATGATCAAGTAGGCTTCATCCAAGGGATGCAGGGATGATTCAATATATGGACATCCATCAATGTAATTCACTTCTTAAACAAACTCAAGGAAAAAAATCATATGATCATCTCATTAGATGCTGAGAAAGCATTTGACAAAATCTATCATCTCTTCATGATAAAAGTCTTGGAAAGATCAGGAATTCAAGGCCCATACTTAAACATAGTAAAAGCAATATACAGAAAACTAGTACCAACATCAAACTAAATGGAGAGAAACTTGAAGCAATCAATCCCACTAAAATCAGGGACTAGACAAGGCTGCCCACTCTCTCCTTACCTATTCAATATTGTACTTGAAGTCCTAGCCAGAGCAATTAGGCAACAAAAGGAGATCAAAGGGATAGAAATTGGAAAGGAAGAAGTAAATTATCACTGTTTGCTGATGATATGATAGTATATTTAAGTGACCCCAAAAATTCCACCAGAGAGCTCCTAAACCTGATAAACAACTTCAGCAAGTAGCTGGATATAAAATTAACTCAAGCAAATCAGAGGCCTTCCTATACACAAAGGATAAACAGGCAGAGAAAGAAATTAGGGAAACAACACCCTTCACAATAGTTACAAATAATATAAAATACCTCGGTGTAACTCAAACTAAGCAAGTAAAAGATCTCTTTGACAAGAACTTCAAGTCTCTGAAGAAAGAAATTGAAGAAGATCTCAGAAGATGGAAAGATCTCCCATGCTCATGGATTGGCAGGATTAATATAGTAAAAATGGTCATTTTACCAAAGGCAATCTACAGATTCAATACAATTCCCATCAAAATTCCAACTCAATTTTTCACAGACTTAGAAAGAGCAATTGGCAGATTCATCTGGAAGAACAAAAGACCCAGGGTAGCCAAAACTATTCTCAACAATAAAGGAACCTCTGGTGGAATCACAATCCCGGACCTTAAGCTGTACTACAGAGCAATTGTGATAAAAACTGCATGGTATTGGCACAGGGACAGGCAGGTAGACCAATGAAACTGAATTGAAGACCCAGAAATGAACCCACCCAACTATGGTCACTTGATCTTTGACAAAGGAGCTAAAACCATACAGTGGAAAAAAGACAGCATTTTCAACAGATGGTGCTGGCTCAACTGGCGGTTAACATGTAGAAAAATGCAAATCAATCCATTCCTTTCTCCTTGTACAATGCTCAAATCCACATGGATCAGGGACCTCCACATCAAAGCAGATACATTGAAACTAACAGAAGAGAAAGTGGGGAAGAACCTTGAACAAATAGGCACAGGGGAATATTTCCTGAAAAGAACGCCAATAGCTTCTGCTCTAAGATCAAGAATTGACAAATGGGACCTCATAAAGTTGTGAAGCTTCTGTAAGGAAAAAGACACTGTCAATAGGACAAAATGGCAACCAACAAATTGGGAAAAGATCTTTACCTATCGTATATCTGATAGAGGGCTAATATCCAATGTATACAAAGAACTCCAGAAGTTAGAAGTTAGAAGCCAGAAAACCAAATAACCCTATTAAAAATGGGGTACAGAGCTAAACATAGAATTCTCAACTGATGAATACTGAATGACTGAGAAGCACCTAAAGAAATGTTCAACATTCTGAGTCATCAGGGAAATGCGAATCAAAACAACCCTG
>NW_022196914.1:11090335-11101231 GCF_008632895.1 Mastomys coucha
TCCCCAATGAAGGAGTTAGAGAAAGGACCTATGGAACTGAGGGGTTTGTAGCCCCTTAGGATGAACAATAATATGAACTAACTAGTACCCTCGGAGCTCCCAGACTCTCAACTACCAATTAAGGACTGCACATGGATGTGTCTGATTGTTCTGGCAGCATGTATATAGTAGAGGATTGCAAATTCGATCATCAATAGGAGGAGAGGACCTCGGCCCTGTGACGGTTCTGTGACCCAATGTAGGGGAATGCCAGGGCCAATAAGTGGGAGAGGGTGGGGTGGCAGGCATGGGGAGGGGGGAGGCAACAGGGGTTTGTTCTTGTTGTTTTTGTTTGTTTGTTTGTTTGTGTTTTGGAGGGGAAACTGGGAAAGGAGAAATTTATGTGTAAATAAAGAAAATTTCAAAATAATAGTTATAGGAACAACAAAAAAGGGGTGAAAATGTCATAAATACAATACTCATATATAACATTTTAGAAAATCAGTTCGTAGTTGGGCATGTTAGGGCACCTAAAAGAGTATCAGCAGCAATTTTGTTAAATTCTGTATCTTTAATATGTTAAATTCTTCTTTTATATTATTTAAGAAATTTGAATGTGGATGGATTATTCAGATCAACCCATACCCCTAGTTCCTCAACTCCATGTCCTACTTAGACTTTTTCATCCCACCTTCGTATTTTTGTTTCATTTTATTTTGTCCGGGAATTCCACTCAACATTGACAGTTTGTATATGAATTTAGGACCATCTACTGGAGTAAATAACAAAATGCATATATTGCATGAGTGCTATCACACATACATACAAAAAGAAATGAATTCAAAAATGTCAGAGTTTCATTGCCTATTCATAATAGATAATAAATATTATAGAAAGTACTCAATAAATATTATAGAAAGTACTCAATGTAATGTGGTTATATTTAAAGAATCCAGGACACCTTACAGGAATACAAAAATAAAGTTAGTAATGCTTTAGTTCTGAACAAAGACATGTCAAAAGGCAAAATCTTGTAAGCTGGAAGTGTTTTCATACAAATAGTAGACAACAGAAGTAGACAAATTAATGTGATACAAATAAAATGGTAATTTTGAATATAAAAATATTGATAGAAGTT
Organism: Mastomys coucha; assembly: GCF_008632895.1. Lineage (NCBI taxonomy): Eukaryota > Metazoa > Chordata > Mammalia > Rodentia > Muridae > Mastomys > Mastomys coucha. The sequence continues at coordinate 11,091,453 of NW_022196914.1, forward strand.
GTACCATTTGTTTAATAAAATGGTCCTATGGTATCTCTAGGATAAAAGCACAATGGGAGGAATTAATAAAGTGTCTATGTAATATAAAAATTTAGAAATGTCATAGACAAGAGTATATCATGAAATATATATTATAGATAAATATAATGTTTATTGTATACCTATTATAAAATATAGTATGTATATATGTTTATGTATTTCATAAATTTCATGTATATTTTCATTTATTTGAACTTTATATTAGCCCGTGTAATAATGCATATATAAATATTTAATGCATAAAATTAAAGAGTAGCTGTGAAACATGCAAATTTGTGGTACACAAAAATACAAATTCCTGAAAACTCAATATTCTATGACAGACAAATTCATTAGCAATGAATAAGACCCTCAATTGTTAACCTCAAAAAGAGTAACAGAACTGTTCAGCGATTAGAAAAGAATCAAATCATGAAATTTTTAATCAAATGGATGGAACTAGAAAAGATCACCTGGAGTGAGATACCCTGATCTAGAAAGAAAAGGATGGTATGTACTCACTTATAAGTGGATATATATTTTTAGATGTTTTCTTTATTTACATGTCATATGATATCTCTTTTCCCAGGTTCCCCTCCAAAAAAATTTAAAAAAATACAACAAGAGATAGAAAGACAAAAACAAACCCCTGTTCCCTCCTCCCACCCCCTGCTCACCAACCCACCCTCTCCTGCTTACTGGCCCTGGCATTCCCCTACACTGGGGCATAGAACCTTCACAAGGCCAAGGGCCTCTCCTCCCATTGCTGACCAACTTGGCCATCCTCTGCTATACATATGCTGATGGAGCCATTAGTCCTACCATGTGTACTGTTTGGTTGGTGGTTTAGTTCCTGGGAGCTCTGAGGGTACTAGGTAGTTTATATTGTTTGTCCTAAGGGGCTGCAAACCCTTCAGCTCCTTGGGTCTTTTCTTTAATTCCTTCATTGGGATCCCTGTACTAAGTCCACACTTTGGTCTTCCTTTTCTTCTTGAGTTTCTTGTGGTTCGTGGATTGTTCTTTGTGTATTCTGATCTTCTAGGCTAAAATCCACCTATCAGAGAATGCATACTATGTGTGTTCTTTTGTGATTGGGTTACCTCACTCAGGATGATATTCTCCAGTTCCATCCATTTCCCCTTATAAGTGGATATTAATCATAAAATACAGGATAATCATGCCACAAAAGAAGCTAAGTAAGAGAGAGGGCCCAAAAGGGAATGTGTAAATCTCACAAAGTATAAAAAATAGAATATTTCTGGAGTGTATGGAAAGAAGGAACTGGGTGGAGACTTGTGTGTATGAAGGGAAATAGGGTTAATATAATATGGGAGGATTAGACAGAGAGAGAATACTGAGAGATAGAGAACTGGAATTGGTCTGGGTCCTCATCTCTGGGACAAGCTAGAAATATAGGATAATAGAAACTTCCAGGAATCTATGAGTATGGACCCAGCTAAGATCTATTACAATGTGGGATACAGAACCTGAAATGGCTTCCAGTAGAGGGACTGGAGCACCAAGAGTTTCAGGGGTAAGAATGGAGCTGAAATGGGGAGAAAGGCTAACCAATGACTGGTCTAGCTTGACCCATGCATGAGAGAGAACCCACCACTGACACTATTAAAGCTGTTCTGCTATACTTAGAGGCAGCTGCCTAACATAACTGTCATCTGAGAGTCTTCAGGTGGCAACTGATGGAAACAGGTGCAGAGAACCACAGCCTAACACATTAGGGAGATCTTTGAGAATCCTGTGGAAGAGCGGGGAGGAAGGATTGAAAGATCTAGAGAAGTCAAAGATACAAGAAGAAAACCTACACAATCAAATAAACTGGGTCCACGGGGACCTATAGATACATAATTGACAACCAGGGAGCCTGCACGGGACTGACGTAGGTTCTCTGTACATATGTAACAGTTGTGCATCTTGGTGTTCATGTGGAATTCCTAACAGCAACTTCAGGGAATGTCTTTGATTCTGTTGCCTGCCTTTGAATCCCTTTCCCCTAACTAGGCTGCCTTGTCTAGGCACAATAGGAGAAAATGTGACAAGTCCTACTGCAATTGGATTGATAATCAATGGAGGCCTGACTTTTCTGAGGAGAAAGCAAGAGTGGTAGTTTGAAGAAAGGGGAGGGGAGAATGAGGAATTGGGAAGGGGGGCAGAAAAGGGAACCTGTGGTTAGGTGGTAAACAGGTAAAATATATCAGATTTTCCAATGAATTTGTAATTTTTTTCTATAAATATGAAAATCAATCAATTTTAAGTTAGAATGAAAATATAAGTCTAAATGATAAAAACACTGCTTGTTTAATAATTTTCTGACAATGATTTTAAGTTGCTGGCTAACATAGGATGTTATAAAAATAAGTGGAATTTTGATCTGCTTTATTGTACATATACTAACCCAACATTTCCACACAACTATATGCATAAACAGGCATTAATATATGTGTTCATGACATAAAATAAGCTTTATAGCACTCGCTATAAATGTTAAGCAAACCATGTATCTGTAAAAATTACAAAATCAATTCTCATATAATCATGAACAAGAAAATTTGAATCAATTGAATTGAACATTTGCTACAAGAATATCCCCTATGATATGTGTAAATATTACAATTATGTGCACATTTATATGCACAAGAAATAATAAAGCAACACACAACTATGATAATGCTATAAGAAGATGGTTCCAACTTCTGATCTAGGCTCTCTGGCTAAATCCATCTTTAAAAAATGCTTCTGAAATCAAATCCAACCTGGAGGAAGCTTGGTTGAATCCTTTACTAATCAAACATAATTTACCTCTCATGTTGGCATATTTAAATTCTCCTTTTGATTCTTGAATTTCTTAAATATTAAGTACCGATGGCCTTTGAGGAATAACATAAAGAGGAAAAAATTCTTAATATTTCTCAAACTTTCCTTTGTCCCTTGCATCAGGGTTTCTGTTCATGTCTTATGTTATACTTCAAAAAGTATTTGTCTCATATATTTTTATCATAAATATAGGAATCTGCCAAATAACAATGTGTGTTATAATGTATACCACTGAGAAATTGAATTACTTTTATAATTCAGCTTTTATTTCATGTTTATCTGAGAGAATTCTCATCTGTAAATTTTCACCATTATTCATAACCATACACTTCATGACACTTTGTGAATCTAATGAAGAAATATTCTGTCCCATGAAAAGTTTTAAATCCTGGAAAACAATCAATATTCTACAAATATAACATAAAACAAAATTTTATACTATATTACATATATAATATAACATGATTGATTATATTACTGAAATGAGTAACAAATTAATTATTCTGGCTTTTCTTATTTTTTGTTGCAATGTCCATATTAGATCCTCAACAATCTATTAGTGACTTTATGCCAGAGAAAATAGGATTTACATATCCCATTGATAAACCACTGTAGTGATTTAAAATATAGATTAGTTAAAATATAATTTATGAAATAAAAGAGGGACTTAGTTTAAGGCTCTGCTTTTTGCTTTAACTGTTTTTTATTTAAAACTCAGCTATATCTCAGTGACACTTCTCTCAGGGTTTGTTCACAACCAACAAATTGATAGATATACATAATAAGATTTAATTTATATTAGTAAGCCATTGTTTTTAAGGATGGATAATTCATTTATATCAAAAGTGAAATATAAACAAAAATACAAAGGAGTATCTAAGACAATAAATCTGTTTTTTCTATTAAATATTTTCTTTATTTACATTTCAAATGATTTCCCCATTCCCAGTTTCCCCTCTGGAAAAAAAAAAAAAGAAAAAAAAACCTGTTCCCTCCAATAAATCTGTTTTTAATTCTGAAATAGATTTGTATATTTCATTTATCAAGATAGAAGGTGTTTAAAATCACCATAACAAATGTTTGAAATTTCCATTTATGGTAATGTTTTCAAACAATAATATCTACTTTGAAAAACAAAAAAAACTAGTTGAAGGATTTCCAGATGAGCATTCAGATAAGGGTTCATTATAAGTTACGTTTTGCCTGATGTTATCTTCATCAATCAATTACTTTATTCTACTTTTCACTCTCTGAAACAACACTGATATTAAATAAAGGGAACTTTAACTTACAGATTTATGCCTTTCTCCTAGGTTGAGATTTTTCATATTTTATGAAATAAGAAAGCAGACCGAAGTTACTCAATAAATTAATTTGCATAGCTTCTGTCTGCATTAACTTTAGTAGAGAAGTAACATTTAGAGGAAAAGGCCCTTCCTGAATGACATTTTCATGTGTTGTGTAGAAAAGTATGAAATATAAACACACACACAATCACTATACATTGTATAGACCTTCTTCCTCTATCATCTACCTAAACTCCTTTTCTCATTTTCTCCTGAACACTAGAAAAACCACATGGTCACATCAGCCCAAAGTGTCATGTGCAGCCATGATATAGTCCTGTGAATTACACATTTCTCTATGCAGTTTAGGTCACACTTTCAAACCAGGCATTGGGAAACACATGACCCTTTATTTTTCTCAAAATTATTTTCTTATTGCTTTAGCGTCCATGTTTACTACTTTCTATCATCAGTTATAGGATCTTTATAATGGTTTTTTAATCATAACTTCATCTTTCTTAATGATAATACACATGGTATTTTTTATATTACAATAAATAAAGATGTAGTATTTTCCTCACTGGTTTAGTATAAGGTGAAACAGTGACACTGAGATGCCAATCTACTAATATAAATATTTTATGGTCCTAGGTCTGGTTAAAGATATACGTAGAAAAATAAAAACAAAACACTTGAGAGAAAATTATGAGTTTCCAATTAAAAAGTAAAAAAGAGAAAGAATGTATAATAGTATAGTAGCCATGATTTCTGACTTTTTGCATTTTTGTTCATTTCAGAAAAATAAATATTTTATTTTATATAGACTTTGTACTCATAGAATTAATGCATATGTACAGACTTATTCTAGTAGACTATGGCTCTCTCTTGTATAGACTCATATCTATAGCACATTTTCTTGAAAGTAAATATTTTGCAATAAAAAGTGGCATGTATTTTTGAGTGAGCAGAATTATTATGTTAGATTATATATATATATATATATATATATGTATATATATATATGCCAAAAGTAGTTTTTATTTTCTAATTTGAAGAATGACAAATTTATTGAAAAATTAAGAATTATTTGATGTTAATAATTTATTTTTAGAATATCTGTTTGAAATTCCATAGGCGTATATGTCTCAGAATGAAGAAGGGATATCATAGCATGTGCTCATTAAAGATTCTCCTTCATTTTCTATATTTCCATACTGATATTAAGATTAATAACATTCAACAATGTCTTTTACTTAAATTATAAAAGTGATTGCAGGTACTTTTGTTACTTATTTGAGATAGTATTTTTATTTTAGTTTTTAAGATGCGATAGTACAGATGCAAAACTATACACACTCCTGAATAAATGTTTCCATTTAGCTATGCCTCGAGTCTCAGTATTGCTTTTTAAGGCAATCCATTTACATTTTCTTCTATTATCTTTTATATTTTCTTAGTAGTAGAATTTCCAAATAAGTGATGCTATTGTTTTCTATGCAGATTTTTCTTTGAAAAATTTACTCATAGAATGATTTGTGTGTGTATGTGCGTGTGTGTGGCAGGGGTTGGGGGTGGGGCAAATGACAAATTTACAAATATATGTACAAGAAATTGAGTAAAACTCAGAACATCACCTATCTTAATAGTAAATAAAAGTAATAAAATGTAGAATAGGACCATTACAATCATAAAAATCTCAGTAGTTCAGCTGATTTTTGTGATACAAGATTTGAATAATTCAAGATGAAGCTTTTAAAAATTCATAGTGCTTCATATTATGAACTTATTGATTAATGTCTTTGGCAAAGTACACTATTATCTCTGATTACATCAAGGTCACCATGAGGAAGAGAACCAAAGCAAAAAAGTTCTACATATGAAATATGGGAAGCTAATACATAATTCATTTTCAGTAGATAACATAAAGGTGAACCCCTTGGAGAATCTGAAAATAATATTCATGTTCTTGTAACAATTCCTATACTGCCAATTTGTAAAATGCCACCATTTTATTACTGCCTATTCTTGTATTATGCCATGAATTAATTTAGATCTACCTTACTGTTCCTGTGGGAGAAATGAATTATAAACATGAAAGAGACTAATAAAATTAAATAAGACAATTCTTTCACTGTGTACCTATCTCAAAAAGCTCAAGATCATTCCCTTTCCTCATATCAGGTTTGTAGTTTGTCATTTTATCTTATACTGGATATGTTGAAAACTCCCATCTTCTCTACAAATCCAGATATTTGATTCCAATTTATACTCAAGATAACGGAAAAACTTTTATATTAATTTACTTTAGGACAAAATCTTGTTTTAAATTATGAAAATACAAGGTTTATCATATTGAAAATATTGTTATGGTTTCAATAGATAGTAGATAATGTTAGATAATAGAAAATGATTGCTTGAGGATATGTGGAATTTTATGCGCTCTGACATATACTGTTCACTAACCTCTAATAATCTAATCATGATTATTCATACATATATCAGTTGAATAATATATGTTTTCAGGTTCACATAATACAACCAAAATAATCTGGCATACTTTACCATTTATAAACATTAATCTATTGTGAAGAAGAAATGCATCTAACATACAGACATCAAGAAATACTTTACATTTTATTCATTTTTACTATTATAATTCATTTAAAATCAAACCATCTAACTATTAGATTAGACTGTAGATTATTCTCTCTCAAATTCATATCATTTTTCTCCAACTACAGTGTTGCCTGAAACAATAAAAAGGGATTCTGGTTAAAGAGGAGAGGTGTTTTGTTTGATTGATTTTGATTTTTGCTTTGTTTGTTGTTCTTGGTGATGGTAGTAGTGGTTTTTTTTTTTACCAAATTTTGTTAATCTTCATATAGATTTAACCTTAGGACTCTCAACTGAACACTACATAAAGCATGCTTCTCAGTAAAGGCAAGAGATTGCTTTTCCCCAATCACTAATTCATCCGAAAGACACCAACTGTATTTTTGAAATACTGCTCCAGTTTTGAGTATTTTGAGCTATTTTACAGCTTGCATTTCATTGTTGACCATCACTGTATACTATGTTGATTACAGGAGCAGTTTTATACAAGTTGATTCTGTTTCTCAATCAAGAATATTTCAATACAGCTCAAAATAGAATCTTGTAAATACATTTGAAACTTAAAATATAGTTTTGGCCTCACCATTATATCCTTCCTTAACCCACTTTGAGACAGTTTTGCTGTGTACCCTTGTATTTCCTGGAGCTTGGTCTGTAGACCAGTCTGGCTTCAAACTCACAGAGATCTATTTGAATCTGACTCCTTAATGCAGATATTAAAAACATGCAACACCACCACTTGTGTCATAAAATACTCTTTATTCTTTCTGTATTAATCACACTAACTAGAGCCTAAGAAATATTTGACACAATTGGTGCTGTTGTTTTGTTTCTACTGTAGACCTCAGGATCAGTAGCTGACTTTTCATTATTAGATATGGCAGTGTGTGGTTTTCTTGGTATCTTCAGCATATTTTGTATCAGATGGCACTGTCTCCTTGAGGTTCTCCATACAGGTTTCCTTCAACATTTAAATCATGTATGTTTTGTATTATTATACAGGATGTAGCTTCATCACAGTCTTTATCTACTACTATATAATCCAAAGGTAATAACTGTTGCTTTCCAGTAGCAACGTTAAAACAGTGGTTTACCTGGAAATATGGAGTTAGAAGAGCAGCAGCAAGAGAGAGTTAGGGAAAGGATAGAGTGGCCCACGAGGAAGGTACCTTAAAACATTAGACAGGAGCCTTTAATACTCAGCCATCTTGAACTCTTTAATGAAATCCCTTGTTCTCCACCAACAGGTAGAATAAGTCAGGCAAAACCACACCCCCAAGTACGTTAGCACATCAGTCGAATCAGCGACTTCCTTTTTACTCTATGGAGGTGGAGCTTCCGAATGCAACTGGAACCAGATTGGAGGCGTGTCAAATAGCAGGAGATGGGCAGAGAGGTGTGGTTATGAAAGGCAGGCCTCAAACCAGGAGGGTAACAAGTAACTATATTTTCTTTGTCAGAGTTGCCTTCTCTAGAATATTATTTGAGAAAATAGACATTTCTGTCAGGCTTGTAACTTGATAACAAATTCTCAGGAAAGGAATATATTTTAAGAGTGGTTAGATTCATAGCAAAGGAGCAGCATTGTAAAATGGTTTTTAAAGATCATTTGAAAGTCATAGTTTATTGGAAGTCACATTCTATCATTACTACTTTCAATCATGATAGCTTTCTATTGAAAATAGTTTCTTTTTCATACACTAGATGCAGATCACCGTATTTGATCCCTCCATTCCCAGCTTGTCCTCACCTCACCTCTCTTCTAGATCAATGTCCTCTCCATTTCCTCCTCAATAAAACAGCAATCATCCAAGAGATGGCATCCAAGAATTAAAATTAATAAAATAAGATAAAAAACCCAAATATGACAAGTTAAAATTGTTCATGTCAAAGCAGAAGGAAGTATTCCAATAGGATGAACAGGGTCTCAAGAACAGGGAGACTAGTCAGAAATCAGTAAGACCCTACTGTTAGGAGTCCCAGAAAATCCCAACTAACCATGCTAATATAAACTCAGATGACCTGCTGTACACCCACATAGATGCTGTTTGCCACTTCAGTATCTTTGAATCTGAATGAACCTTGCTTAGTTGGCTCAGAAGTTTGTTTCCTCTAGGTGTTCCTGATGCCTTCAGAGTCCTAGTCTCCTGTCATCTTCTCTAGGGTTCTTTATCTTCAAGGGGAGGGGTCAGATGGAGACTTCCAAATTATTTGTAAGGAGGATAAATTATGTTACCTTAAAGATGCTGTTTAACTTTACAGCACTGTATAGTCATTCCTCTTATATTGGAATTATTTCATAGCTAAATGTCCTGTCAGTGAACAAATTACACCTAACAATGTAGAATACAACCTTTGGTAAAAAGGGCCAGGATATGGTAAAAATGAAGATCTTAAGATGTGTGTTTTACTAAGTTGGAAATAATACAATCATATCCTTGTGAAGCTTTCTATCCAAAATAATGACGTGTGTGTGTATGAATGCACTTGTCTATGTTTTCTATGTGTGCATATATGTGTGTGTTGAAGATCTTAATGTTTAATTGCAAAATTCTGAAGACTAACATGATTTATAACTTAATTTCTTTTTCTGAAGTTTGAGTGTATGTAATGGTTCTGTACAATTTTTTTTTTCATTTTGAGAATTTCCTCTCCTAATTTTTAACTAAGACCAAACAATATTTTTAGAATAATTAAAATAATTTCATTTTATATTATTTCTTTTTTTACTTTTTTTAGATATTTTCTTTATTTACATGTAAATTTCTCCTTTCCCAGTTTCCCCTCCAAAAAACAAACAAACAAAAACAACAAGGACAAATCCCTGTTGCCTCCCCCCTCCCCATGCCTACCACACCACCCTCTCCCACTTATTGGCCCTGGCATTCCCCTACACTAGGGCACAGAACCTTCACAGGGCTGAGGTTCTCTCCTCCTATTGATGATTGAATTTGCAATACTCTACTATACACATGCTGCCAGACCAATCAGACCCACCATGTGCAGTCCTTGGTTGGTGGTTGAGACCCTGGG
>NW_022196914.1:11102053-11127395 GCF_008632895.1 Mastomys coucha
AAGGTCATGAGTTCGGATCCCAGCAACCACATGGTGGCTCACAACCACCCGTAATGAGATCTGATACCTTCTTCTGGTGCATCTGAAGACAACTACAGTATACTCATTTATAATAATAAATAAATCATTTTATTTTATTAAATATTTTATTTTTTCTTTAGAAATCCATATGTAAATGCAGTATTTATTCATTCTATAACCTCTACCATTATCATTGATATACAAATATATTCATATGTAAATACAACCTCCTGAGTTGATATAGTGTTCCTTGTATATACATGAATTTAGAAATGATCACTTGGGCCTGCGCACAGGGGGAAATTTCTGAATAGAACACCAATGGCTTATGCTCTAAGATCAACAATTCAGAAATGGGACCTCATAAAATCGCAAAGCTTCTGTAATGCAAAAGACACTGTCAGTAGGACAAAAACAGTAACCAAAAGATTGAGAAAAGGTCTTTACTTTTTCCTTCATCCAATCAAGGGCTAATATCCAATATATGCAAAGAACTCAAGAAGTTAGACTCCAGAGAACCAAATAACACTATTGAAAATGGAGTACATAGCTAAACAAACACTTTTGAACTCAGGAATGTCAAATGGGTGAGAAGCACCTAAAGAAATGTTCAACATTCTTAGTCATCAGGGAAATGCAAATCAAAACAACCCGATATTCCACCTCACACCAGTCAGTGGCTAAGATCAAATCTCAGGTGACACCAGATGCTGATGAGGATGTAGAGAAAGAGGAACACTTCTCCATTTTTGGTGGGGTTGCAAGCTGATATAACCACTCCGGAAATCAGTCTGGTGATTCCTCAGAAAATTGGACTTAGTATTACCTGAGAACCTAGCTATACCACTCCTGTGTTTATACTCAAAAGATGCTCCAACATATAACAAGGACACATGCTCCAGTATGTTCATAGCAGCCTTATTTAAAATAGCCAGAAGCTGGAAAGAATACAGATGTCCTTCACTTATGCAATGGAGTACTACTCAGCTATTAAAAACAATGATTTCATGAAATCCTTAGGCAAGTAGATGAAACTAGAAATTATCATCCTGGGTGAGATAACCCCACCACAAAATAACACACATGGTATGCACTCACACATAAGTGGATATTAGCCTAAAAGCTAGGAATACCAAAGATACAATTCACAGACCACATAACGTTCAAGAAAAAGGAAGACCATAATGTGGGTACATCGGTCCTTCTTAGAAGGGGGAACCAAGTAGTCACAGGAGCAAATATGGAGACAAAGTATGGAGCAGACAACTGCTTCACCTGCAGTCCTACCCATATTACAGATACCAATCACACACAATTGCATATGCCAAGAAGTGCTCACTAACAGGAGCCTGATATAGTTATCTCCTGAGAGAGACTCTGCCAAAGCCTGACAACTACAGAGGTGGATGCTCACAGCCAACTCTTGGACTAGCCCAATGAAGGAGTTAGAGAAAGTACTAAAGGAGCTGAAAGAGTTTGCAACTCATAGGAAGAATAATAACAACCAACCAGACCCCCCAGAGCTCCCAGGGACTAAACCACCAACCAAAGAGTACACATGGAGAGACCCATGGCTCCAGCAGCATATGTAGCAGAGAGTGGCATTGTCAGACATCAATGGGAGGAGAGGCCCTTGGTCCTGGGAAGGTTTGATGAGCCAGCATAGGGGTCTGTTAGGGTGGGGAGTTGGGAGTTTGTGGGGGGGGGGTTGGGGAGCACCCTCATAGAAGCATGGGAAGGGGGAGGGGATAGTTTTTTCCAGAGGGAAAACCAGGAAATGGGATAATATTTTAAGTGTAAATAAATAAATACCCAATTTAAAAAATATATCACTTGGGTTCAGATAATTTAAAAGATCTAATCTCTAGAGAACATTGATTCTTTCTAAGCAGTTATTTATTGCCTATACTGCTTCTTTCAGGAGATTTCCAAATTCACTTTAAGATGTCAATTAGCATTGTTTTTGTGCAGTTTAGGTAACCATATATTAAGAGTGAATGAAGAATACTATCTTGTAGCAAAACAAAATTTTGTTTTGTAGCAAAACAAAATTTTAAAGTCCATCATTAAACTCCAATGATGGACTATTCATTTTGACTTTTCTCAACTTCATGAAGACATAAGATAGTATATGAATTTAAATTCTGGAGGACTCCAATTTCTGTCTGATACTTCTTGGTTTGAACTTTACATATAATAGTAGGAATTTTGAGAGGTGATCATGAGTGTAACACTTAGATTTAATCAGGTTGTGAGCAACCACTAGTATCCCTTGACAAAATAAACTATTATTGATGTTGGATAAATATTTCCTCCATTATATCACTTCAGTGACTGACTCTAAGTTATATTATCAACTAGCTTGAGATAATGTATTCTAGGTTCCAATATTAACTTAGCTTCATTCTTTTCTTACAAAAACATGAGTATTTTTCTATATGTGAGTATGTTCACAGGTTGACAGTTCCCAGAGAGACAAGAAAATGTTTCTTAGTACCCTGGTACAGAAGTTGTTGGTACTTGTGGGTCATAAGGTATGGGTACTAAAACCAAACTCTTATCAACTGCAAGAAGAGCATAAACCTTTAACCCAAAACTTGTTATGCCTATGAGATGAGCAAGGATAGAAATGGAGTATGGATTGAAGGACTGGCCAAACAATGGTTGATCCAATTTGAGACCCATCCCATGGGAGAGATATGACTACTCACACTGTTAAAGATACTCTGTTTTACTTGAAGGCAGGAGCCTAGCATAACTGTCTCTGGAGAGGATTTATCCAGCAGTGGATGGGAACAGATTCAGTGACACACAAGCAAACATCAGGTAGTGTTTATGGAGACTTGTGCATGAGTGGTAGATAGAATTGAGGGAATCTGAGTGGTCAAAGACACCACAAGAAGTCTTACAGTGTCAACCTACCTGGGCCTAAGGGGGCTTACAGAGACTGAACCACCAATCAAAGGACATTTAGCATCTGGATCTAGACCCCCTATATATTTGTTGCAGATGTTCATCTTTGTCTTCATGTTGATCACCTAGCAATTGGCACAGGGGCTGTTTCAGACTCTGTTTCTTGCTATTGGATTGTTGTCCCAAAGACTGCTTCTGAGGTCTGGGTCTTTCTCTCTCTCCCCAGTGCTGACCTGTTGCTGTACAGCACTTTACTTAAAAGTTAAAAAGAAGGCAATGTATAAATGAGTTATTTTATTGTAGGAAGGAGAAAATATGCTGGTTAAGTAAAGGGAAGGAAAGGAGAGGAAGAAGAGAGAGAAAAAAGGAAAGGAGGAAAGCAAGAGAAGAGAACAAAGAGCAGAGAGGAGAGAGAGAGCAAGAGAGGGAGAGTGAGAAGAAGAGTAAGAGAGCAAGAGAGAGGAACAAAGAGCAAGAGAGAATAAGAGTAAGAGAGTGAGGAGGGGACAAACCACCCCTTTTATTGTATGCAGTGTGGCGTGCCTGGCTTGTGGTCAAATGGTTGGGTGTAAGGTCCAGCTAGAATACTGGGAGCTTGATGCTTTGTCTGCCTCATAGAGCACACATCTCCTGCAGAGGCAGCTGTGAGGTGTTTGGGCTGAAATCTGAGCCATCATCTCAGGAATTATCACTGAATGCCTACTGTCCCTTGTGAACATATTTACTCTTCTGAGTGGGTCTCCGGGGTTCTGAGGTGGCAGCTCTACAGGACCCCAGCTCTCAGAACAGCCCACTGCCCCACACTGGATTACTTTCCCTTAACTGGACTGCCTAGTTAGCCTCAATGAGAGAGGACACACTTAGTTCTGCTGTGACTGGGGCTTCACTTCTCTGAGGAGGAGAGGGGGTATTAGTCGTAGGTATTTATGAGGGTAGGGCTGGGAGGGGAGGGGAGAGCTGTGATCATGACTTAAAGTGAATAAACAAATTAATAACAACAGAGAAAGAGAAATCTCTTTAGCTGTCATTTCTAATAGTCTTGACATACATGATGCCCCTTTTACTAACTCAGTCTCCCTACAATAAAGGCTGAGGGCTTTCACGGGGCAAAATGCTATGTTTAATATTTTCTCCGTGTTGATTTAAATGAATACTCTATGTCATGCAGAACACATCTACTTCAGTTATGTCTTCGTGTCAGGCCCAAAAAACCTGATCATGAGCCTGAGGTGTACCCCTTCAAAGGGAGCTAGCTTGCCTCCCAAGTATTCAGTTGCTGACATCTAGTTCTAATATGTTCCAGATTGGTGTCTGCTAAAGTCTGTGGAGAGATCTGCATGCCTTCTTTATTCCGGCATAAAGGTGCTTTAAGTAATATTTCACTATAGCTAAAACTGAAATTTAACATTGTTTCCTGGCCTCCACAGTGTTTCAATGATCCTAATTGATTTCCTAGCTGTTATTAGCTTGGAATTCCCACAAGGATGCTGCCTTATCAGACAGAGTGTCTCCAGAGAACTCTTATCACCCCAAGGAACAAGGGTTCCCCGCAGCAACCCAGTCCATGGCAACCCTATAAACAGAATATCATAACATTTTCCCCTGATGTTTAGATTCATTAGATGACTCAAATTTTTATCTAGAGTGGATTTCTCATCTCTGTACACTCATTCACAACAACTTTGAAAGTCAAGGAGGCATTTCAAAGTCAGAACCTATAACAGCTCTTGATCAGGATCTTAGAAACCTTGCTTTGTTTCAGAGACATTGCACTCAGTACCTGGGGCCATCATTAATCCATTTTAAGGTTTCAATACAGAAAGTTATCACAAGCTTTCATATAACCTCCTATCCCAAATAATCATATCGTACTTTAGTCATGTGGCATGTTACTTTGTAAATACTGAAAAACATTTTTGCTTTTGGGTACTGTATATTTTTATGATTTTTAGTTTAAAATAATTTCTATATGTTATCATGTTTCCCCTCCCCCCATTGTTCTGAAATCCTTGCTTCTTCCTGTCCATCTAACTTTAAAATTTGATGTTCCTCTACTTCTATGTGCAGAAGTACTTTCTGTACTCTGTCTCTCTCTGTCTCTCTGTCTCTGTCTCTGTCTCTGTCTCTCTCTCTCTCTTTCTCTCTCTCTCTCTGTATGTGTTTGTCTGTCATTCTCTGTATATGTGTTTTGTCTCTCACATCTTTTTTCTCTCCCCCTTCCCTTCTTCCTCTCAAAAATAATCCAAAATCAAAACAAACTGAAGACAAATAAGAATGAAATACAAAACAAAATAACAGGCAACAAAGAACCCAACTAATTTACTTTTCTATCATATATATCACACACACATATGTAATATGTAATATATATAATAATATATGACTGTGTAACTCATGCTTTCTGGTTTATTTCTCCATCTTAAAATTTCCCAAAATATATTTGACATGGTGAAACCATGTGTCCATTACTTCCTTGAAGTCATTTTTACTTCTGCCTGCCAGTGATTTCTTCTCATAGCATAAGGGTGTTGTGCAATGTAATCACACTGCTACATATGGTATACTCTTCAAAGGTGATTTACTGTTAAAGACTCCATAATTTAATATCATATTAAGATACTTGAGCAACTGTAAATAATGTTATATAAGGTAACATTTCTTTTTTATGTTTCTTAATTTCTCTCTGTCTAAATTTAAGCTTCAGATATTAGTACTTGGACAATTATGATCACAGAGATAGGACATCATCAAATACAGACTCATTCATAAGTATTTGTGGCTTGAATTTTTAACTCTACAACCCTGGGATATATTTATGTCATGAAAATGTGTGATGTTTGGATGTGTACAATAGGTTCTAAGGTAAGGAGTCATCCTCTATGTTAAGAAAGTGTCACATTTACTGTAAAAATGGCTTGGAGCAGATGCATATCCTAAAGAAAATGAATGATAAATCCTTTTAACATTTCCACATTACTCATACTTGTAGTACAGTGTACAGGAAGGTAATATAGACAGGTAAGGAACGTTAATGATGGAAAATATACTGGCATACTTATGGAGAAATACTAGTGTATTAGACTCATACTTTTCTGATTTAGTCCATTTTGTGCTGTTATGCAGAAGATTTAATAACTAGTAATTTATAAGCATAAAAAATGTTTTACAGTTTTGAATGTTGGTGTATCCAAGTAGATGGCTAGGACCTGGTGAGTACCTTGGGCATGCAAGGAAATTAAAACAAACAAAATGAGAATAGATATATGTATTTTGTCATTTAGATATACTCAAGGAGTAAAATCTTTTAGAAGTATAAAGAACTATATTAAGAGAAATAATTGGTCTAACCTGTTAGTACTATCACATTGTTATGCCTATATTTGAAGAAGACACATATGTAGTAAATATAATTCTTTCTTGAAGAAGTAAAATAAGAAAATATTTACAATGTGTGAAATCCAAATTTTAAAGCTTGTGAACTACATCTTTAAGAAAAACATGTAACCACAGGACTATCAACATGTGTAGATACTGAGTCAAGTAATTACATAGTATTAAAATTCAAAATAGTGATGTTTTCTTTATTTGTGTTGTTGATCAACTCACCTCTGCATTTCTCAACTCTTCCAATATCAAATTCTGCCAATTTATTGTATCAAATTTTACTTTTTCACAGTTATACATATTTTATCCCAATAATTAAAGGTTGCATGTCCATCTCAGGCTGGCATTTGAGTATTTGTCAGTTACATATACCCTAACATCATGCTAAAGCTGGAGTATATCTTACATATCCTGATGATCTATATGTTGAATGCATAAGGAAAGATCCTGAAAATAAAAAAAAAATTACAATCTTCAAGTGAATATCAGAGTCCTCCATTTTATTTGGGCTTAACATTCTTTGTTAGTTCTATTTTGTAAAATATATTATTGATCACTCTGATCAAAATAGAGATATAAAAACCTACATGGTTGTTACAATTAGGAATAAATTAATCAAAAACATAATAAAACATTTTTATATCACAATGATTGACTGCACATCATCACAGTTTGCAACAGTTACTAAATTTTATTAAAAAATGACAGATATCTGTACTGTCATAAATACAATTAAATAGCTATTGAGTGATTAAAATGTAAGAATGTACAATTATATACCTACTGAGTGATTAAAATTTAAGAGTATTTCTGCGAGTCACTTTTGGGTAAATTTTGCAGTTGGTATAATCAAATTAGCTTTATAAAGTTTGGATTAAAATTAGTAATGAATTTAACAAAAAATACTGTGGGGAGCATTATATTATTGGCCTGTGTGTGTGTGTGTGTGTGTGTGTGTGTGTGTGTGTGTGTGTACTTAAAAGCTTGATTTTCTCATTTTACTGAGTATATAGCACAACTTGAAATTATACAATATAATTTGTATTTAAAACCTATTTTGCCCTTTTTAGATAGATTACAAGCAAAGGAAAAGCTACAGAACAGATAATACTTAGCAGTAGAATAAGCAAAGGATACAAGAAATAAATCTTTCAAGCAGAAAAGTGGTAAAAAGTGCAAGATTTAGAGGTTTAGGTACAAGAGAAATATATAGTACCAAAGGCAATAATCTTAAAAATTTATATCTGAAATGTTCAGACTTGATCTTCTTTTCAGTCAGTGTGTACTGTGTGGAAGATGAACTTGCTACCGACAAAGGGACATGATTTAGAAAACCATACACTTCACAGAGGAATATAAAATGTCATTATATATAGTACTTCTTTGCAAAATCTTAAACAGAATTTAATCAGTCACTGTACAATGTAGATATATTTGTAGAGCAATGACATCAGTTTTAAATCATACAGAGTTTGTAAATGCACAAAATTAATAATGCCCTTTGTGCACATGTATTGCTTAGAGAAAAAAAATTCTGAGGACTATGTTATCAAACCAAACAGATTTTGAAAATTTGTGAGCCACAAGGCAATCTGTCACTTCATTTTAAAGGAAGGCTCCATACTGAAAATGACTAACAGCCCAGAAGTGTAAAAGTAGTGTGAATATATTATATGAGAAAGGAATATTAATTGACACTGGCAAAAAAAAGTAATGGAATTAGGCCCATGTGGAATAATTGAGAACACAAGATCTGTCTTGACTCTATGCAGTGATTAAATTACAACCCAAAAATGGAAGTATGTCTTTCATAAGACAAGTTGAAGATTTCTTAAAGGAATGGATATGAAACTTAAATAAAATATTTTTGTTATTTTATTAGTATATGCTAACTCTTTTAAGTTATTAAAAAGTACCATAGGAAGATGAATAATTTTTTAAATTCAGTGCTCCAAACCAGTGTGTTTTGCACATGACACAGTTATTGTATTTCTTACCATCCTGCACCTGTGGTTATGGCAAGAAGTCGTGCATACTATTGGGTCCAAACCACACAGTACATAGGTCAGACCCTCATTTAGCCCTGTCATGTCCTGAGACGCTATGGCTATAATCCCTGCTAGGTGAGGAGGTACTCATTTCTTGGTGGTGTAGCTCTTGATAAGATGCTCACTCTCTAGTAAATCAAACCACACTAGTGTGCTCCTTCAAACAACCACATTTAAACTCATTGGTTTAAGAAAGAAATCAAAATAGTAGAATGCCTGATTTGGAAGGAATTTCAGTGGAAGGGCAAGGATTATAGGACCTAGATTTCAAAGACATGTGTAAAGTTTATTCCATCTAAAATTATTTATTGAACATCTACTTAGTAGGTCATATTTTATGAATGGAAAATATAGGTATCTTTTTTAGTGAAAAATCATATATATCACTGTGTATCCTTGAATGTCCTGGAACCTGCTTTGTAGACTTGGCTGACCTCAAGCTCAGTGACCTATATCACTCAGCCTACTTGAATACTGGGATTAAATGTGTGTGCCACCAACATGTTGTTTTAATTTAATTATTTCTTTGGAACAGGAATGTTTGTATTATGCTTGACTAGGCATTATATTTTGTAAGCCTATAAAAGTCTTTATGTCACACATTAAGAAATGGAGAAAGATGCAGTTCATAGACCACATGAAGCTCAAGAAGAAGAAAAACCAAAATGTGGATACTTCGGTCCTTCTTAGAAGGGGGAACAAAATATGGGAGGAAATATGGAGACAAAGTGTGGAGCAGAGTCTGAAAGAAAGGCCAACCAGAGAGTGCCCCACCTGGATATGGGTATATACAGTTATCAAATCCAGACACTATTGTGGATGCCAAGAAGTGCTTGCTGAAAGGAGCCTGATATAGCTCTCTCTTGGGAACCTCTGCTAGAACCTGACAAATATAGAGGTGGATGATCACAGCCAACCATTGGACTGAGCAAAGGTCCCCAATGGAGAACTTAGTGAAAGAACCGAAGGAGCTGAAGGGTTTGCAGCCCCATAGGAGATATGGACAATATGAACCAACCAGAACCCCCAGAGAGCCCAGGGATTAAACCACCAACCAAAGAGTACACATGGAGGGACGCATGGCTTTAGCTGCATATGTAGCAGAGGATGGCTTTGTGGGAAATCAGTGGAAAGAGAGGACCTTGAGCCTGTGAAGGCTCAATGCACCAGTGTAGGGGAATGCCAGGTCGGGGAGGTGGGAGTGGATGGGTTGGAGAGCACTGGAAGCGGGGATAGGTTAAAGGTTTTTTTTGGAGAGAAAACCAAGAAAGGGGATAACATTTGAAATGTAAATAAAAACTATCTAATTATAAAAAAGTAATGGAGGAAGATTTGGTCTTAGAAAAAAGTATATCTTTAATTAAATATCTGACTTTGGTGGTATGCCAATATGATTTTTCCTCTGTACATGAGACTAGTGGCTGAAATGAATTAAGGACTTTGTGATAACTGGGATGAAGTTAATGCCACTCATTCAAACAAGTGTAGAAAGTAAGTCCTTTAAAAATTAATTACAACACAAGAGTAAAGTTTTCAGGTATATGATTAGTTCCCCTGTGAAGTGAAGCCTAGCAAGTTCTCTCACTGCTTCTGGAGTGAATATGTGACAAGAACATAAATGTTTCTCAATGGAAACAAACTGGCAACTTGATTAAACTATCAAATAGAAATGTGATGAAAACATGTCTTGCTTCTAAGTCACTCATTGTCTGACAGTTTTTCTTTACTACATTCATTGGACAATTAAAGTTCTTAGGCCAAATTGAACTATGTCTTAAGAAAACATGGTGCTATTTGTATTATTATATTATATTATTTATTTACCAATGAGGGAATATTTTAATGGAAAAATCCAGAACAGGTGAGGAGTTAAGCTCAATAGCTATCAAGAGGGAAAAACATGAATGAAAGAAGATGAAATGCCCATGTATTTGTTTACGATTCTCACAGTGGAAAAGACAGTCATGAGCCTGGGAGTGTTCTTTAGGAAATAGTGAAGCCTAGTACATTAGAAAAAGCATAAGAACAGAGAGAGTAGAGAAAAGGGAAATTTATGCCCCTGTCAATTTCTGGATCAGCCAATACCTAGAAAGCTGTATGATTGCAGTTACTATTAGCTTCATTCTCTATTTTTTGTAAAATAATTTTCCCAGTATATTTTCCTATTAAATGTATCATTTTGTTGTTAACTTATCACTTGTATGTATTTGATCAACTAGTCCTTGCTTTTAATAAAAATATCTAGTGAATTATTTGTCACTGTAAATTCTTGTACTTTGAAATTTTTTTATGCTCTGGAATGATTAACAAAAGTTGCCTTAGTTAGGGCTGGAGAGATGACTCAGTGGTTAAGAGCACTGACTGGTCTTCCGACGGTCCTGAGTTCAAATCCCAGCAACCACATGCTGGCTCACAACCATCCATAATGAGATCTGATGCCCTCCTCTGGTGTGTCTGAAGACAGCTACAGTCTACTTACATATAATAAATAAATCTTTAAAAAAAAGGAAAAAAAGCTGCTTGAATGCTAGCTTCTAACAAACATCCTTTGTTTGTCAATAGACCATTTAAAAACTTCTGTTTTAGACATTTGAGTGTCATATTAGTGTCATCACGTTCTAGTGTTTGACTAAAGGTGGGAGGGAAGTGTCATTCAAGGTACATAAATTAAAGGTAGAAGGGCCTGGTGACTCGGAGCAAAGGAAGGTAAGCAGAGACTACAAAATATCCCTTCATAGGCTTTAAAAGTTCCTGGGATCCTCAGCAGTTGTTTATCTTTCTACCTTACCTGAGATCATTGTGAATTCTTTAATATATTTACTTACTAGAGGTTGACAAGTTTTATGGATCCCATCAAAAATTCAACATTTGGTTTACTAAATTCTCATTTGACATTACCTTAGTTATAGTAATACCTGTTTTAAGTATCCATTGATTTTCTCTGCTTATTTTAGCTATAAGCTAAGCCTCTTTATAGTAGATTCTCAAAATATACACATATCATTCCTACATTCTTAAATAATCATTTGTACTTATTATTTAATGTCCACACATAAAAATACAAGATGACTCATTCTTTTCCTTTTTGAGACTCCTATGAGTATCAGTAGGAGTCACTGTTCCTCCTGAAGCCAACAGTGTCTTGAGTGAGTTCTTCTCTAAGATTTTAAAATTACTGACAGTGTAATTTCTGGTTCAGCTATCAGAATAAAAGACCCACCAGTTATTCCTTGCATTTGACTAGTGTTCAAATGATCTGTTCTTAGGTAAGTATACATTTTGCTATTAAATGTATCATTTTGCTGTTAACTTACCATTTATCAATCAAGTGATGTAACATTAGTAGAGGTCCTACATATTTGTGGGGAGCCACAGCTGCCACCCTATATATTTTGAACACCTGGTCTCCGGCCAGAGCAGAGAGCATTGAGATAAACAAGCCTTAGTTGGAAAAGCTGTGTGCCTCTAGTTTGTGATGCAAGCTGGCATGATTTTCCCACAGCCTATTATGCTCTGCCACATAGCTGATGCTGATTGGGACCAGGGAAAGTATTTAACCCACAAGGGCTGGGGGCTGGAATAATAAGTAAGTATGTAGAGATAGGAGTAAAAGTATGTAAGAAGTAAGATGTAAGGAATAGAAGTAAGAATAAATAATTAGGAATAAGTATGTAAGGAATAGAAGTAAGATGTATGTAAGAATAGAGATAGGAGTAAGTATGTATATATAGAAGTAAGATGTAGGATATAGAAGTAAAATGTAAGAATAAGAATAGAAGTAAGATGTATGTAGTAAGATGTAAGAATAGGAGTAAGATGTAAGGATAGAAGTAAGATGTAAAAATAATAATAGTAGTAAGTAAGATGTAAGAAGTAAGATGTAAGGAATAGAAGTAAGAATAGATAATTAGGAATAAGTATGTAAGGAATAGAAGTAAGATGTATGTAAGAATAGAGATAGGAGTAAGTATGTAGATATAGAAGTAAGATGTAGGATATAGAAGTAAAATGTAGAGAATAGAAGTAAGATGTATGTAGGGGATAAGAGTAAGTAGGAAATAGGAAGAAGTAAGAAGTAAGGTGTAGGGAATAGAAGTAAGATGTAACTAGTAAGATGTAAGAAGAAGAAATAGAAGAATATAAAAGAAGCTAGCTAGAGAAAAAGTAAAAATGAAGGTTCCTGATTAAACTGCATGGAGAAGGGCTCGTTGTTGCCTCCTTATTTCCGCTGGACGGAAAGGCATACGACACATATTGATATAAGTCCTAGTTAAAATCATGCAACAAATGTTCATACTTTATAACTACTATTATTATCAAATGGGATGTGATTAATATGAAGATATTCTTTTGTTCAATATAAGAATGCTAGGCCTTTCTCAGTCACTTTGCTGATTTTATATGCTCTCATAATTAAAATGGGTTATTTCAGATAATATAGTTGTTCCATATTAATTTGACATATTTATAGGCTTTTATTTTAATTGGTAATTCTATAATATTGATGTTTTGTAGAACTATTGTTCTTGTGTACCATATTTGATGTTGTTTTATTACTTATTGTCTTTGCATTTTTAATATTTTCTTATTTGTCTGTAGATACTGATGATAGCTACCATTTATTATTCAAGTGATGGTGATTCTTATTCTTAGTAAAGTTTACTTATTCTATAAAATTTCCAGATATGGATATTATGAGTTTTATCATAAATAACCTGTATATGTTAAATCCAGCTCTCTCTGATCACCAACTTATCTATTCCCCTATTTAACATCTCCATTTCTTTTCTTTTTACTGTCCTACCTTTGCACCCATTTCTATAGATATTATTCTACCTATATGTGCATGCTAAACAGGTGTACTAATAGCTACTGGTGCAGGCACATTCTACCAGGTTCCATACCCTTAAAGAGAATGAATTTTGCTCTCAGAGCAACTACTAACTGCCAGTAGTTCCTCAGAGATGGGTAGAACTTCATTATCCCTCTCTTTCATGGAATTGAAATTCGACTGATTTTGTTCAGATAATCATAGGTGCTGCAAGTTACTAAATACAGTAACCATGTCAGTCCAGGAGACAGTACTATATAACACATCTTCCAGTGTTCCAGTTCTCATTCTATCTGCCCAGGTTTCCACATGGTCTTTGAGCCTATTTCTGTATTCTATATGTTCATATGAAATGGATTAATAATGGTGATACTAATTAAAAAAGAGGCATGAAGTAGTTCATTTTATCTTTTTATATGTCATAGTAATGTCTTTTCCTTTTATCAGATCTACCTTCATAGCCTATATATATATATATTATATATATAATATATATATATATATACATATATATTATTTTTTTCATTTTCCGTTTTAGTTTAATTTAACTGATTAAGATTTTGAGATGGAGTCATATGTCACCAAGCTGGCCTTGAACTTGATGTGTAGCCAAGGATGTTTTTGATCTAGACATTGTTATGTCTGGATTTAAAGGAGAACAGAGGGATTGAGAATAGTGGAAGACATTCTGTTGGAAGACACCATTCTTTATTGATGGCTGGAAGTTAAAGAAGATAATTTAAGTAGAAATTTTCATAAGATGGAACAAATAAGCTCACTGCAAGCTGAGTTTATAATATATAGTATTGTCCAATACTTCTAGAAGCATTTACCAATGATTACAGCAGAGGAGAATTGCAATCCTGTCTGGTATCTTCTAATGCTTCTATAAAAATTGTTCCATATTCCATTTTAATCAGATTTATGGCTATTTATTTACTCAGAATCTCACTTTTTCAATTTCTCTAAATAATACCTAGAACAATAAAGGAACCTGTAACCTGACCCAGTCCACTAATTAATATTTGTAAGCAGTAATGGGCTATACATATAGAAAGCAAATACATCTTAAATGATGTCAATATAAAAAATTACAAAGACAAATATAAAATCTAATAGTCTCAAGGATTCTTTGTCAAAGTTTCCTTTACTTTTAAAAACATGTAGTGAATTTATACACAATCTCAAATACCGATAAGAATATTTGTGCATATATGCATATTTCTAGAGAGATCTATGCTTCAACTTTTCATATACCTAACAATCTCTTTACTTGAAATTTTAAGGTCTCAAACCACACTAATATCTAGGATGTTTTAATAGGATATGAGCATCAGGTTAGCCATTTGTATATCATATGCATATCAACATTTTTCCACTTTTCACTAATATGCAGAAAACACTTATTTCCTCCATAACCTTGGTAATTTATTTATAGGACTAACCTATATCTCTAATGATATAGATAATATGAAATTTCTATAGTTTATGAAATTTATAACAAATACTTTTCTTGATAATATCTAAAGATTTTTTACTTTTATTTTTAAAGGTGTACTTGTTAAAGACATTTGTTATATTACTGAATAATTTTCTAATAAGCAACTGCTCTAGCTTTTTGATAATGTTTAAGTTTATACTGTCTTCAACTAAAAAGTGTTCACACATGCATGTCTGATTCTTATTTTTCTGTGCTATCATCATATTATTCTGAGTTTCACAAAGCAAAATTCCTAAATGTGGTTATTCAGCAATTCTCCTTTGTCCTTATTATCTAAAGTACTTCTGGGGTTTGGTTTGTGAAAATTAAGTGATATATATATATATATATATATATATATATATATATATATATCATGTAAGTAGTCATTTAAATGGACTTTGATATGTTATGATTTCTTCCTAGACTTTATTACATCTAATGTATTTATGAGTTATGTATTGTCTATAATGAATATATTCTCTATAAGAGCTTATTGATACTTCCCTTGTAGGCCCCACAAATGGAAAGTAAGTTTTTATTGCTGAACATCCTATGCTCATCCTATCCTATTCCTATGGACAGAATAGCTTCCGTCTGAGGACTAATTATCATGGTACTAGATGGCAACAAAGGAGAGAAGCAACTAAAATTCTTACCCAACTATAATATTTACAAAGTATATCAACAGCCACACTCCAAAATAAAACTAAGGGTAAAGTAATATCACACATACTCTGTTGATTACCAACAGTTCTAACTGGAATTGAGATGAGCTCAACAAGGGAGAAACCATGCCTAGCTAATTGCTTAGTGCTTGTGCAGTCATGGATATTGTAGAACATACATGTGCTAATTTACTACAGAAAGAGACCACAACATAAAACCACAACCAAAAATGTTGCAGAGTTGTGGGTCCAGTAGATAAATCTATAAAACATTTCTGTATTAAAGCCACAAGAACATTGCAAAAAAGGTGCAGAAAGACTGAAAGAGCCAGAAAAACAGAGAGCTTTCTGAGAGCTATGTCTCCTAGAAACATCAGAAGCTATGCCTGGTAATGTCTCACCAACATGAAATCTCAAATGTAAACTGAATGAAGCTGACAACAAGACACATGTCAAGTGCAGTGGAGAAGCCAAAGAGCCCGCAATCCTACACAAAGAACAGCACACAGATGAAAAATGCTAAGAGTAAACGAAAGTGACTTTACCAGGAAAAGGCACAACAGATAGTTGTTTAATAATAAAAGGGAACACCTGAAAACCAACATGTACTTAGTAGCATGCAGATGGAGCAGGTTAAGTGGAAAGGAGGAATAATGTAATTGTATTGATCTCAAAACTTAAAGAAAAATATGTAATATATTGTGTACCTGATATCTATTTTGTAAATCAACTCGCAGTGATTATTTCTCAAGTACTTTTTAAAAAAATAATTATGTACTTTACACTTCAACCACAACTCCCCATCCCTCTTTTACTCTCAGACCCTCCCTTTCCTCTCCACTTCCCTCATCAACCCCTCCTTCTCTTCTCCTCAGAAAAGAGGAGGCCTCCCACGGGACACCAACCAGTCTTGGCATATTAAGTTACAGTATGATTAAGCACATCTTCTACTGAGGCTAAATGAGGCTTGCAAGTTAGGGGAAAGGGAACCAAAGTCAGGCAATGTAGTCAGAGACTAACCCTGCTCCCTCTTTTAGGAGTCCCACCAGAACACCAAGGTGCACAATTTTTACATATGTGCCCCATGCATGTTCTCTGGTTGTCACTTAAGTCTCTATGAGCCCCTAAGCTACGTTAGTTTATTCTGTAGGCTTTGTCGTGGTGCCCTTGACCCCTTCTGCTTCATCAGTCCCCACCTTTATCCACAGGATTCCCCCAGCTCCACTTAATGATTGGCTGTGGATCTCTGGATCAGCTTTCATCAGTTGCGGGTAAAGACTCTGATGACAGTTATGCTAGACTCCTGATTCCAAGTATTGCTGAATATTATTAATGGTGAGAGGGGGAGCTCATTCTCATTGCATGGATTTCAATCTGGGCCAATCATTTTTTGGCCATTCCCTAAAATTGTGCTCAATTTTTTAACCATGAACATCTTGTAGGTGAAAAATTGTGGTCTAAGGTTTTGTTGCTGTGTTGGTGTCCCAATTCTTCCATTTGAAGGCTTGTCTGGATAAAAGAGCTATGCAGTTCAGGCTCCACACCCTTTATTGCTAGGAACCTTAGCTGGGGTTATCCTCATAGATTCTGGGGAATTTCTATTGTCCAGGATTCCTAGTTCACCTCAGAGAATATGACTATATCTAGTTTTCTCTTCCAGTACTCTCTTCCTCCAACCTCCTCCCACCTCATCCCTCCTGTTTCCATCTCCATACTCTCCCATCCCTCCATCTATCAAAGATGTCTAATTCTACTTTCCTTTCTCAGTGAGATTCACTTGTCCCCCTTGTTACTTAACTTTTTGTTACCTAACTGTATTAGGTTTCTGATTTATAACATGGCTATGCAGTACTTCAAGGCTAATGGCAACTTCAGTAAGTATATATCACGTTTTACTTTCTGAGTCTGGGTAACCTCATACAGATGATCTTTTCTAGTTCCATCCACTATCTGCCAGTTTCATGCTGTCATTTTCTGTAATGGCTAAGAAATACTCCAGTGTGTAAATGTAGGACCTTTTCTATATCTGTTTTTCAGTTGAGGGACATCTAGGTGTAGTTCAGTTTCTGGATATTGTAAATAAAGCTGCTAGGAATAGAGTTGAGCAAAAATAAACCCATATAATAAACGAACTTCTGGAGGTATCACTATCCCCGGTTTTAACCTGTGTTTCAGAGCAATAGTAATGAAAACCGCATGGTACTGTCATAAAAACAGAGAAATTTATCAATGGAATCTAATCAAAAACCCAGAAATAAATCCACAAACGTATGGACACTTGCTTTTGACAAAGAAGGCATGACTATACAATGAAGAACAGGAATTTATCTTGTACAAAAGTTGATATACTAACTGGATGCCTGAATTTAGAACAATGCAAATAGATCCATATCTATAACCCTGAAGAAAATTCAAGCTCAAGTGTATCAAAGACCTCCACATAAAACTGGATGAATTAAATCTGGTAGAAGAGAAAGTGGGGAATTGCATTTGATTCCACTGGCACAAGAGACAACTTTTTAAAGAAAATACCAATAATACAGGCACTAAGATCAACAGTTAATAAATAAGACTTCATGAAACTGAAAAGCTTCTCTAAGGCAAAGGACACCATCAATAGGACAAAACTATAGCTTACCAACTAAAAGATTTTCACCTTTTCCACATCTGACTAAAGGCTGAGATCCAAAATATATAAAAGAAGCTAGACACCACCAAAACAAATAACCCAACTTAAAAAGTGGATATAAAGCCAAACAGAATTTTTGACAAAGGAATTTCTATTGATGGAGAATTACTTCAAGAAATATTCACCATATTTAGACATCTGGGAAATGAAAATTAAAACATCTTTGAGATTCTATTTTACACTTCTCAGAAAGGCTGAAGTCAAAACCTCAAGAGACAGCTCACGTTGACAAGGATTTAGGGCAAGGAGAACACTCCTCCATGGTTCTTTGAAATACAGACTTGTACAACCACTTTGGAAATCAATTTGCATTTTCTCAGAAAATTGGGAATAGGTCAACTTCAAGACCCAGTTATACCACTCCAGGACATAGCTCTTTCATACCACAAGGACACTTGCTTAACTATTTCTCAGGTTCTCAATCTTACAGACTTGCTGGAGTATTTCATCTTTTTTTCTGTCTTTCTGCCTGTCTGTCTGTCTCTCTTTTACCTTCGTTTTCTCCCATCTCTGTTCTCTGTCCATCTCCATCCCCTCTTTCTCTTTGAACACAAAGAGATATATATTTTTTCAAATCTTTCTGATTGGGAAATATAATACTATTCATTTGTTTTTGTTTTTGTTTTAACACTCTCCTTTCTGTGAGTATATCCTGTCAAGATTTAATTGTATTATGTATATATCATATACTTAACGTTTGCTTCAATCACATTATAACCTCTATGCATCTGTTCTGCTTTCTCCTAATGCATTTCAAAATGGGAATTCTCAGTTACCTTAGGTGTGAAGTTATACTCAATTCCCTTTCTTTTTCTCAACCCTTACCTCTTGGCACATAAAATTCTGGTTGTCTTTGTTACTCTCTGTCTCATTTGTTGTTTGTTCTTGTCAGTTTTGTTCACTTTTGAAAGTAATTGAGCTTTGCTAATTATTTTCAGTGGGAGGGTTAATTTAATATAAAGTATTCCATCACAGTAAGCAGTGAAAGTCTCATTTTGGTTTGAATATGTTTTTCTCTAGTTAATAATTAAAATCGGTTATTTATATGGGCTTAATCACATATGGGTTGTTTTTTATATTGTTTTATGCAAGTTTATACACTTTTTTGCATATTTTTCTTTTATTGTTTTATCATACCTATTGTTTTTGGTAAGATTTGCTTGCTTTATTTTATTGTAGATCTTAGGTGTTCTACAAACCAAATATTTCACTTTATAAAAGCACAGTTTTCTATCATTTGGCAAATGGTTATTCTAAACTTTACAGGAATTATTTATTTCTTCCTGTTCTTTTTAATAAGAAATATGTTGTCATCCAAATATCACCAATATGATTATTTATAAGTTATCATCTTTTATTATTTTAAGCATTTTGTATTTAAAATATATATGCATGTATGTGTTTTATATTTTTAGACATATTTTACTGTCTTATATTTTAGAAATACATGTATCTATCTGAGGCATCAAATCTCTACAGGATTAGATGCATCCTTTCCCACGGAGACCAGACAGGGTAGTCCTCTGCTACATATGTGCCAGATGTCACAGACCAGCCGATGTATGTCTCTCCAGGTTGAGAGACAAAAGAGAAGCCAAGAGGACCACAAAAAGGAATAGAAATATGCAGCTAATGGGGAGAGGGTGGAGGGAAACTTTAGAAAGTCCTAAAGACCTAGGATGTGAGAGGCTCACAGGACTCAATGCGAATGACCTTTGTTGAAATGCCCAGCAGTGGTGAGATGGAACTTAAAGAAACTACTTCTAGTAGAAAGACATGACCTCTAGTGAAGGGATAGTCAATTTGAAAAATTTGACCCACAATTTCTGAAGGAAAGGCTGTTTGGTGACCAGCCTAACTATCCATCCAATGTGCAGGCACCAAACCCAGACACTGTTATTGATGCTGTATTGTGCTTGCAGACAGGAGCCTAGCATGGCTATTCTCTGAGTTGCTATACCAGCATCTGGCTGAGACAGATGTAAATAATTACAGCCAACATATGGACCAAAGTTGGGGACCCCTATGAAAAAGTTGAGGAAGGACTGAGAGAATGAACGGGATAGCAATCCTACATGAAGACCCACAGTGTTAACTAACCCAGACTCCTGGAAGCTCCCAGAGACTAATCTATTTTTTTTAAAAAATATTAATCACCAGTCTGGATTCACTATCATTCATTACAAAGGGAGTCCCATTAATGTTTGAGATATATTGTATGAAAAAACATCTATTTTCAGAAAAAAATACAAAACCTGAGAAATGTATGTCTATGATTATAGATATGGATATTTACATTGAAGTGTCTTGTCAATTTATCTGAACAACAGTAGTGAGTTCCAAACTATGGTCTGTAACCTCTCAGTCTATGAGCTTTTTTTAAATAGGTTTAAAGTACTAGTCATGCAATCTTTCCTGCAGAGAAGACCCTACATCCAATCCAAATGCAGTCCATTACTTCCAGAACAATTTGTTACTATTTCACTAGTTGGTACACTGTGTCAAGTAGTTTGGCATTATAGTTCTTAGGCTTCACAGCCATGGGATGCCAATGAAGACAACTTCTTCAGCATTTTTGTAACTTTCTTAACTTTATTCCCATTTGAACTATGTCTTGAAAGTTATATAATTTAATTATGTCATTTATATTCTTTCTAGCATTTTTTGTTACTCTTCTCCTGTCTCTTCCCAACCAACATCCCTAATAGTTCACTTTTTATTTTATTTTATATTTTTTCTATATCCCACATGTAATAGAATATGGAGTGTTTGTGAGTGTACCTTATCATCATTATTTCCTACTCCAATCATTTTCTTATAAATAATGGAATAATATCTTTATTTCTAGCTACACAGAAATCATTTGTATGCATAGATTACAATTCCTTTGTTTAGTTCCCTTTTATAGAGACACAGGTTGATCCCAGGTTGAGCACTATGAACAGTGTGACTATGTAGTTCATTTTGTACTTTATGAAGAATGTCTACATTATTTTATATATTGGTTGCAGAAATTTGCTTTTCATCAAGACTGTATCAGGAGTTCTGTCTTGTCTCTGGCATTGCCATTAACATTGTAATTTCCTTTTTAATTCTCAAGATAGCCATTCTGATTGGGGTGAGAGTTTATAAATTTCACTGAAGAAAATGAATATATAGAGAGCCATGATCATTCTTTTCTCAACCATGGCAGTGTCTGGAGGTAATAAAATTAAGAAAGAAGTAAAAAAATATGAATTTACTAAAGAAATACTTCAATGTGTGTGTTGTCATGAGACAAATTTTCTAGTGTCACAATGCATTCTTTTGCAAACAAACAAGAACCCAAAACAAAATAGATGAACTATTTTATACCATAAACTTTGATAAATCCACCTGTCCTTCCAACCCTACTAAGACTTATGGGATTTTTCATTTTCCTTTAGAATACTCTGAAGATGGTGTTTCCTGACATTATCTTATAGTTTTGCTGCTAAAATCTATCTGTTGCATCTACCCCTCCCCGCCACATCTTAGAAGAGTATGTTAATAGTTCACTCAAAATTGCTGAAAGAGTTCATGCATGCCTTACAGACTTTGTGTGCTGAGAATTGTGAGTAACTTCTCTCTTTCAATTCTCAGGAATGATTACTTCCTTGTTGAGACCAATTTCCTAAAAATGTGGTAATATTTACAATCATAAAACTAATTTTATGTCCTGTGCATCACTCTGCTTTCCCTTGTTGACCTCACATATTTCCAGACTTAGGTACTGTAGTAATGGAATGGACTGAATTTCCCTCTGTATGTTTTCTTTTATACATTGATACATGGAACATTGAACATACTACATGATCTTCAAAATAGAGTTCTGGATAATTATCCAAATAATCAGGGACGTATGGCACATGACCCCTGTAGGAAACATAAATCTTAAAACTATAGTAATTAAGTGAATACAGTTAGGAGACTTAAGACATGCCTTTTATATATTATATATCTATATTAATATTGTGTTGTATCAGAAGGACTCAAATTATAAAGGAAAAATCTTCAATATTCAGAAAATTCTCTACATATTTCTGTATCTCTCTGTGGAAATATTATGCTTTACTTGAGATAAAAATAAAAATTAAACAAGTATTTTTTCTGTAATATAATAGTTTAATTAAATATGAAGCCTTTCATAATGATTCAGAGTGAATTTGTCTGAAATAGGGATTTGTCATTATTACAAAGATTAGTTTGATATGATTTTACCACAACAAATCTGTGATATTTGCAAGAGGAACCAGGTATGGGAAATGATTACCTAGATAACACCATAAATTTTCTGTGTGTTTCACATGCATGTCAAACTTGATTAATGAGTAATTTACAAACCATTTATTTTTTACATTTATTTATTTATTTATTATTTATTTATTCAGTTTACATCATGATTGCAGTACTCTCTTCCTCACAATGTTCCATTTCTCCAAATCTCACCTCCACTTCTCTGAGAAGGGAGAGCCCCCAAAACCCACCATACCAACCCATTCTAGCACTTCAAGTCACTGAAGGATTTAAGTTTATTCTCTCCCACTGAGGCCAGACATGTCAGTCCAGATAAGGGAAGAGGATCCACAGGCAGGCATCAGTGTCATGGATAACCTCTGCTCCAGTAGTTGGGAGACCTACATACACAAAGACCAAGATGCACATCTACTACATATGCAAGGGCTCTAGGTCTAACCCATGTATACTTTTTGGATGAAGAATTTCTTAAGTCAATTTGTTGTTTTGTTTTAGGTAGAAAAACACAGAGCATATAAACTATAAGTGTATATATTTCTATACTGCATACTATCTTTTCAAGGAAAGGCATAGTTCAGTGTTACCTGAGAATATTTAGGAATTGTGGGGGTCACTAAAGTATACTAACATATCATCTGCAAATAGTCATAATTTGACTTCTTCCTTTCCAATTTGTATCCCATTTATCACCTTTTCTTGTCTAATTGCTCTGGCTAGGACTTTAAGTACAATATTGAATAGGTAGGGAGAGAGTGGGCAGCCTTGTCTAGTCCCTGATTTTAGTGGATTACTTCAAGTTTCTCTCCATTTAGTTTGATGTTGGCTACTGGTTTGCTGTATATGGCTTTTACTATGTTTAGGTATGGGCCTTGAATTCCTGATCTTTCCAAGACTTTTGTCATGAAGGGGTGTTGGATTTTGTCAAATGCTTTCTCAGCATCTAATGAGATGATCATATTTTTTTACTTGAGTTTGTTTATATAGTAAATTATGTTGATGGATTTCCAAATATTGAACCATCCCTGCATCCCTGGGATGAAGCCTACTTGATCATGTTGGATGATCGTTTTGATGTGTTCTTTGATTTGGTTTGCAAGAATTTTATTGAGTATTTTTGCATCGATGTTCATAAGGGAAATTGGTCTAAAGTTTTCTTTCTTTAGGTTTTTGTGTGGTTTAAGTATCAGAGTAATTGTGGCTTCATAGAACGAATTGGGTAGAGTATCTTCTGTTTCTATTTTGTGGAATAGTTTGAGGAGTGTTGGTATTAGGTCTTCTTTGAAGGTCTGATAAAACTTTGCACTAAATCCATCTATCTGGTCCTGGGCTTTTTTTTGGTTGGGAGACTATTAATGACTGTTTCTATTTCATTAGCAGATATGGGACTGTTTAGATCATTTATCTGATCTTAATTTAACTTTGGTACCTGGTATCTGTCTAGAAAATTTTCCATTTCTTCCAGGTTTTCCAGTTTTGTTGAGCATAGGCTTTTGTAGTAGGATCTCATGAATTTTTGGATTTCCTCAGTTTCTGTTGTTATGTGTCCCTTTTCATTTCTGATTTTGTTAATAAGGATACTGTCTCTGTGCCCTCTAGTTAGTCCAACTATGGGTTTAAGACTTAAACTTAAGTACTTACTCATATTCTCAACTTTCCTTGTGTTAAACTAAACTACCAATTGAAGTTCTTTAAAATAAGAGACCCTATGGACATAAATTCAGCAAGCAAGTATCAAATATTGATAAAATGTTCCTTTAAATAAATATATAAGTGAAGACCAAGGTCCACTATCACATGATTGTTTATTGTAATGAATGTGTCACACTGAGATGTAGCAGCAAGCCAGAGCAGAATCTTCTTTAGTGTTTCTTAGTAATGGGTTGTCCAGTAATTTTATCCAAAAAACTTTATGCTAATTATATGGAGGAAAAAATGGAAAAAGAAAAAATATTTTTATTTCGAGCAAGGCTGCTTTCAGCCACTTTGAAAAGATTAAGGCTCCCAGTAATTTTTTAAATTCTGTAAAAGCTCTCCATGGAGAAGGAAGTGGCTCACAGGGAGTCCTGATTTTCTAATCTCACATTCATAAGCACCAACACCACCCCATTTATTTTTGTCACACACCAAAGGCAGATAAGTAAGTGAGGACCTTTCACTTAGCAAATGTCCATGATGAGTATTCTGTACTGACAATATCATTTTGTATTTATTTATTTATTTATTTTGTTTGTTTATTCATTTATTTTACACTCACTTCATATTTTATTCCTCCCATCTACCCTCTGACTGTTTCACATCTCATACCTACTCCCCATTCTCCTGTCTGTACATAGACGTCCCCACCCCTAACCCCACCTGACCTCTGAACTCCCTGGGGTCTCCAGTCACTTGAGGGTTAGGTGCATCATCTCTGAATGAACACAGACTCAGTAGTCCTCTACTGTATTTGTGTTGGGGGCCTCATATTAGCTAGTGTATGTTACCTGGTTAGTGGTCCAGTGTTTGAGAGACCTCAAGGGTCCAGATAGATTGAGACTGCTGGTCCTCCTACAGGATCTCCCTTCTGAGCTTCATTCAGCCTTCCCTAATTGAACAACAGGGCTCAGCTGCTTCTGTCCATTGGTTGGGTGCAAATATCTGCATCTTACTCTTTCAGCTGCTCATTGGGTCTTCTGGAGTGTGGTCAGGCTGGGTTCCTTTTTGTAAGCCTCTGTAATAGTGTCGGGCCTTGGAGCCTCCCAGTGAGCTGGTTCCCAATTTGGGCCTCTCACTGGACCTTCTTTTCCTCAGGTTCTGCTCCTGATTTTGTGGTGTAATACTAATAAAAACAATCCATTAAGTAATTAAACTGAAATGAAGACGTATCTCCTCTGAGCTTCACAGGTGCTGGTACCGTTCTGGTGTCAGGTTAGCACCAAGCCTCTGGCCATAGCTTTGAAAATAAAGTTTTAAAACATTTGTTCTATGCCACGCACACTTGCGTGATGGCGGTATTTGAGGCGAAAACTTCAAGGAAAGTCATCCTCCTGCCTC
>NW_022196914.1:11128176-11160578 GCF_008632895.1 Mastomys coucha
AGCCGAATCCCGTGCCCACCTGGCCAGAATCCCTTGTCCCGCAGAACAGGGACCCCGCGAGAAATCCCAGTCCGCGACAGTTCTACCAAGTAGAACATTTCACTATCACCTATGCTTATGAGAGAGACTTAGAGGCTCCAGTCTAATCACTAGCCTGAACATACCTATATTGCTTGAGGTAAGAAAAGAGATAATAATAACGGTCTCATTACTATCAGAAAGATTAGTGCTAACCCTGGTTACATCTGAGAAAGATAGCCAAAGGATTCTACAATGATGAATAATGTAACATGGATCTATGCCCTAACACTCATGTCTCTGTGATGCCAAGAGGCTCATGTGAGCTCTGGTCTGTGACAGGAACATTTTGTTTCCTCAATGTGACAAGTGACTAACTGAGCTCCTTTCATCACTTCCCTAACCTTTTTCCAAGTAGGCAAGATTCTGATCAACCATTCCTGTACTCTCAGGCTAGACAGGACTACTGGAGGTAGCTACTTGAATGGATACATTGGTACAAAGGGCCAGCTTATGAGTACTGCCCTGCGTGCTAGTATCATGGTGCTCTTTGCTACAATGGTATCCTCCAATGCATCTGGCACTTTTCTTTTTTTGCAAGACATATGATCTTTTTCCTTTTTCTCCAAATGAAAATATCTTACAGGTTGAAGTTGTATTCTTTCCTGTTGATGTTTCTGCTTCTTGGAGCAATGTCTTCTATAGCAAACAATTACAGTTATATTCTGTTTTCATTATGATTCCTAAACATGAGAAAATTTCCCCCATTGACATGGCACTGATCAGACATTTCCTCTTGCTAACCAAAGACATAAATAAATTGAATCTTAACATTCAGTTTAATTATTCATCCATCAATAAATTATTTTATCTTTATGTTATTGTTAAATCTTACTATTTTAAAATAAAATTACTAGTTCCTTGCCATCTTACCAGGCTTTTAAATTTGAGAAGTATTTCTCAATCATTTTAAAAGTTACATACTCACTATTAAAATATGTATCAGGGAAAATAAAGAGATTATGAAAAATGGTGTGATTAATTACATTTAAATTCTTGGGCTGAAATATTGATTATTGAATAATGAAATGTCTCTGGATTTTTATAACTAAGTAGCTTCTGTAATAATGACAGAATTCATTAAATAAATATGCCAATAGCCAGAAAGCAAATAACAAAACCACAACAAGCCAGTTCTCATATAATTAAAATTTTAATAAAAAATATCAGTTAGGAAAATGAAGTAAATACCACATTAAATATTTACAATTGTACAAGAACGTATTTTTATTAAAAATATGAGCATGTATGCACATTTAAGCGAGTAGAAGTATTAAATATTGAACCATGGTTGTTATCACATTTAGAAAAAGTAGGAGTCTATCCATTAGATGATCACTTAGTAAACATTATAATTTAATTTTCAAGAAGTATATATATTTTTCACTTTGTTCTATATATTTTAAGTACATATATACCAGTTCAAAACCTCCTCATCTCACTAGTAATGATGTGAAAGGTTTTTGTTTGAGTTTCATAGTCACTTTCTAGGAATTGTCTAAAAAGCCCAATAATAACAGTGTCTCTGAAACACAATGAAATTATTCCTCATAGTACCTGAGGAGCGCACTATTTTTGAATTTCCATATCCAGAAAAAGTAACTTTAAATTCTTCGTGGTAATTATTTCTTGGTAAGTAATCAATTTGTTGAGATGTGAGCCCACACACATCTTTTGGAGTTACAAAATTCTTATAATCTAGCAAACAAAAATCTTTTGATCAGGTTTTAATAGAAATTAAAAATAATTTTGACCAATTCTGTTATTAGAAACCCTAAGAAAAGAAAGTAATAAAATAAAGTTTAAAATGCCATTGTTTTATTAATGTTTGAAGCCTGTGAAAGATATTCAGAGAAGTAGAAATAAATAATGAATGATTTTGATTCTGATTTTTTGCAACACAGAAACAACTGATGTATCAAAGTCGATATTCAAGACTTCATGTGGCTCATACTATACTGTGACACATTCACAGCATTTGCTCATTACTTTTCTAAACCATATCCTTGGTTCCAGGAGGACTCCACCCATACAAGCTCCAAGAAGGGAATTTGTAACTAGATTGTTCAGTTTTTGACTTGAGATGCAACAGCACAGCTGCAGGATTATGGATTGATTTTTCCTGGTATATGGCAGCAGTCTGATGTTTTAAATTTTACTTTAGATTGTTTGATAAATGTTTATAAAAGATAAAAAATAAAACAATTTTATTTTAGGGAAGAAAAACCTTTATACCTATCAAAAGCTAAAAATATTTGAAAGAAGATAAATAGAGCAAAGTCATAATTTCTGAAATAGATATTCCATTTGAAGTGCTCCATGTCAATGTAAACAGGCTTTGCACATTTGTGCCATCTAATCACTGCTGAATGATGTCCTAAATTTTCATATAGATAAGAGATGCATCCAGAGCCAGTCTATAAATTGCCTTCCGTACAACTGAAGAAATATTTCAAATAGTTCAAATTGAACATTATTATAGTTTTCACAATATTTGTTGCTGATATAAATGTGACTCTCTAAATAGTTCCACCTTAATTTCCTTGTTAAGGAAAATACATAGAGATATGAAGATTAATTTTGGCCTAATATTAATGAATGAAATGCTATCAAATCCTTGGGAAGACAATACTATAAAATAGAATCTACTACACAAGCTAAAATTCATTCCACATTGTCTTTTCTACAGATGTATCATTGTTACCTTTCATTACCTTTCTACAAAGCTCTATACATTAAAAAATAGGCATAAGTAGTGTGCATACATATGTGAAGCCCAAGGATAAGCCACTATAAAGCTACAGCAGAAACTGTTTGTACCTAACAATTAGTTGCAAGTTGGTAGCTGTCCAAACTTCTATTATTACTAAAATCCTGATGATTGAATTAGCAACTGAGTGTTCATACTTTTTTTGTTTGTTTGTTTGTTTTTTGGTTTTTTGGTTTTTTGGTTTTCCGAGACAGGGTCTCTCTGTATAGCCCTGGCTGTCCTGGAACTCACTCTGTAGACCAGGGTGGCCTCGAACTCAGAAATCCGTCTGCCTCTGCCTCCCAAGTGCTGGGATTAAAGGCATGCACCACCACTGCCCGGCTAAGTGTTCATACTTTTAATGCATGAATCACTGTAGCACCCTTTAGTTCTCAAGCAGAAGAACAAACACAGTAGCCTGTGTATTTCCTCCACAGGAACATAATCAAATTATCTGATACAACATTTCAAAAATTTGCTGACTCTTCTCGTGAGCAAAATCTATAAATCTGCTGTGATGTGACTGATATACTTGTCAGATTGAGAGAGTAGATGGCATGTCGCATACTATTGTCACCAAGGGGTTATGGTACTTTCCTGATGAGAAGCAAAGGATTACTTCTCCATTGTTGTTATACGTACTAACTTGTGCAGCCAGTTTCAAGGTCAATATGACAGTTTCTCAGAAAATTGGGGGATAATCTAACCCAACTATACCACTCCTGGGCATATACCCAAATGGGCACTCTATTCTATTACAAGAACACTTAATAAACTATGTTCATTTGGTTTTATATGTGTTAACTAGAAACCAGAAACAACCTGGATGTCCCATAAATAAAGAAGGGATAAAGAATATGTGCTACATTTACACATTGGTGTAGATCTCAGTTGATTAAAAAAAATGAATATCATGAAAACTGGAGATAAGTGGGTGAAATTAAAAAAAATCATCTGTATGAGGTAAACCACACCCAACATAACTAACATGCTTTATACTCACTTTTAAGTAGATATTAGCTGTAAAGTGAAGGATAAACATTCTGAAATCCACAGTTTCAGAGAGGTTAAGGAACCAGAAAGCTTTAAGAGAAATATATGAATCTCCTTGGAAAGGGAAATAAAATAGTATGTGGGCTGGGGGTTGAGATGATAGGAATTAGAGCGATCAGGATGGGGCAGGGACAAAGGGGGACAAGTGGAACTGAGGGGCATTTCGAGGCAAGTTTGAACCCTAGTGCAAAGGAAACATCCAGGAATCTCCTAGGGTGACCCTGACTAAGGCTCCTAGGAACAGGTGTTATGGAGCCTAATAGGCCATCTCCTGTAACCAGGCCAAAATTCTATAGGAGTGAGTATAAGTCCATTCCAACCAACAAACAAAACAAAACAAACAGAAACAAAAAACTTTGACCTAGTTTTCTTGCCTGTAAGTATAGGAGTATAAGAAGCACAGAAATGGTGGATGTGTCCAACCAATGACTGGTCCATCTTGAGACCCATGCCATGAGAAGGAACTCACTCCTGATATTGCCTGGAAGGCCAGGAACCACAGGCGGCATAGTTAAGAGACCAAAGATAGAACCAAACATGGCTGGCAAAAAAAAAGATCAATGAAATGTTTCTTAAAGTAATTCTTATTCTTCTATACTCACATATGTGTATCAAGCCCAATTATCTTACTAGCACACACACATACACACACACACACACACACACACACACACATTCACACACACACAGGGCAGGCAGGTATAGTAGCTGTTTTTCTGTCAAGAGACAGTTGGGATGAGCTCCCTGGAACAAGCTGTATCTCTTGAATTACTAGAACTGTGGAGCTCTGAGTCCAGTGAGAGACTCAAAAGTAGAGTGAACTCAGAGAAACACAGAATGTCAGCTTCTTCTCTATATGAGTGTGTATAAATACATAATGATACCCTCCTAGCCACCATCACAAACACACACAAACATGCTCTCATATCCATGGAACATCCACAGACACTGAAACACATAAAATAGTGCCATCTATAATTTCTCTTATTAGTTACAGATAAAGAGAATGTATATGAAGAAACTAGTTTCCAATATTTTTAGCCTAATAGTGATTTGTGGACAAGCTATATTGATGAAACTTTTTTGTGCTTTATTAGTGGTCTAAAGAATGTGCCTATATAATATTGAGGTGAAGCACTGTTAATACAATATTTACAAAAGGGAAATGAGTCTAATCCAGGGGAGACTAGCCTAAGGGATGCACTTATAGATTACCAATTATATATTAATTACATTTTATTTTTGAGATTAAAATCTAACATTTCTCTTTCCTTTACCTTCCTCAAACCTATCTCCCTGTTCTGCTTTAAAATAATGTCCTCTTTTATTACTTATGCCTATTCTGTGCTTATATTTATCTTCACATACGTAAATAATTGTAAATAAAACTACTAAACTCCTTATAATGTAACTTTTATTTATATTTCATGGGCTAACATTTGGTTACCAAACAAACAGTTGGAAGACTAGCTTCACACCCCCAGTTTTCTTCAGTTACCTTTAGTTTTTTGTGTAGTGTTGGGGACATGTGAACTTTTCCTATCTACTTTGCATGTTCATTGGTGTTCTGGTTAGTTTTCTGTCAACTTGACACAAACTAACTCATAAGAAATGGTGGAGCATCAACTGAGAAAAATGTCTTTATATGGTCAATCTAGTTGTAGGTAAACCTGTGGAGGACTTTAATTAGTGATGGGTGTGGGAGGGCTTAGAACATTATAGGTGGGGACAGACATGAACTGGTGGTTCTAGCTTTTATAAGAAACCAGGAAGGGCAACCCATGAGGAACACGTCAGTAAACAGCACTCTCCATGGCCTCTGCATCAGCTCCTGCCTTCAGGTTCCTGCCATATTTTAATTCCTGTCCTAACTTTTTTCAATAACAGACTATCAATGTAGAAGCCTAAACCAAGTAAATATTTTTCTTCACAACTTGCTTCATCATGGCAATCGTAGAGCAAACTAAGACAATTGGTGAAAATCTTTTTGGTCCCCAGAAGAAAAGTGTCTGTTTTTTGGAAAAAAAAAAAACAAACTTTCTAGTCAATGATACACATTCATCTTACTTATTATGTCTTTAAATTTATAAAAAAAAAAAAAGACAGTAATTATCTGAATGTAACAAAATCAAGTCATGCCTGTCAACTGAATTCATTTTCAGAAGTTCACAGTTTCAACAATAACTTCATTATGAAGGTAACAGCATCATCAGAAATTGTTATGAGAATTGATGGTTTGATTATAGCACACAGCATATAAAATAATTATTTGATATACTCAACGGATATACAAACAAAACCAAACAAAATGTTATAGGTGCATAATAAATCATATCTGTTTATACTGATGCCAAACACTGAAACTTGAAAATGCTAATTAAAAACATTAGTGAATGTCAATACAGCAATATTTTAATGACTCCAACATAATCCCATTGCAATCAATTTACATCAAAATGAGTTTATTGTAAAGTGCCAAAGGTGAAAAAATGCTTCCTTTGCACAATAAAGCAAAAATTTCTGAAATGAATAATGCCTAGTCAAAACTTAACTAGATAATTACTTAGCTCCAATGTATTAAGGAAAACAATAATGTAGAAGATGGCACATTGGGAAATGATCTAGGAGTTAATAGTTACCAAGTTTATTTTAGCTTCTGAATGCATAGACACATTAAAAAAGGCAAATGAGAACAATAACAAAAACAAAGCAATTAGAAATCCAAATGACAGAATCCAGGTGCCTATTTTATAGTTGGCATGTGTAGAAAATTACCAAATCATTGTAAAAGATGTATTTTGTATAGTGAATAAAGTATAAAAATTTACTAACTTGCAG
Source organism: Mastomys coucha (assembly GCF_008632895.1). NCBI lineage: Eukaryota > Metazoa > Chordata > Mammalia > Rodentia > Muridae > Mastomys > Mastomys coucha. The sequence goes on from NW_022196914.1 coordinate 11,134,895, forward strand.
TTAGTAAATTTCATGACTATTTTTTTCTAAAAGAATAGATTGCATCAGCTTTTATATTTAAACCTGTAGAAAGCAGGAGAAAAGATAACATGATCACTATTTCCATTTTATTTCATGGTGTATCTTCTCTATGACATCCAGAATGCTTTTACAAAACTAGAAAATTCCCTTTCTCTCTCTCTCTCTCTCTCTCTCTCTCTCTCTCTCTCTCTCTCTCTCTCTCTCTGTGTGTGTGTGTGTGTGTGTGTGTGTGCTTCTGTTATTTGAGATTACAATTACAATATCCCCCTCTTCCTTTTCCTCAAATTCTTACTGAATTACCCAACAGCTGCTCTTCAAATTCACGGTATCTCTTTTTTAAGATATTACATGCAGTAACAATCATATTCTGCTCAGCTGCTGTACTGCTACTGCACACATGGTTTCAAGAGCTTACTGTTTAGCACTGGACAAATAGCAGTGTGCTCTTCCCTAGAGAAAACCACTTCTCCCATTTGTAGTTTTCTTCAGTTGCCATTAAAAAAAAATGTCGGTTTGAGACCTCTCTGGATTTTCCTATCCAGTTTGGCCTGTGTATTAAGATGCTGCATCCATCTTAAGCTCCACTATACCTAATAAGAATCCAAACACAAATAAGAGTTGTTCAATGCATATATTTAGCATGAATCAGAATGTTTTGTTTTGTTTAATATTTCTTTTTTATTAGATATTTTATTTATCTACATGTCATATGATATTTCCTTTCCTAGTTTCCCATCTAAAAAAAAAATACAAAAAACAAAAAACAAAACAAATTAAAAAAATAAAAAACAGCCGGGCGGTGGTGGCTCACGCCTTTAATTCCAGCACTTGGGAGGCAGAGGCAGGCAGATTTCTGAGTCCGAGGCCAGCCTGGTCTACAGAGTGAGTTACAGGACAGACAGGACTACACAGAGAAACACTGTCTTGAAAAACAAAAACAAAAACAAAATAAAACAAAACAAACAACCCCCCCAAAAAACAACAAGAACAAACCACTGTTCCCCTGCTTGCCACTCTACCCTCTCCTGCTCACTGGCCCTGGCATTCCCCTAGACTGGGGCACAGAACCTTCACAGGACTAAGTGCCTCTCCTCCCATTGATGACCGACTTAGCCATCCTCTACTATGCACATGCTGCCGGAGCAATCAGTCCCTCCATGTGTACTCCTTGGTTGGTTGTGTAGTCCCTGGGAGCTCTGAGGGTACTAGTTAGTTCATACTGTTGGGCTGGAGAGATGGCTCAGCAATTAACAGCAATCAGAGTGCTCTTCCGAAGGTTATAAGTTCAAATCCTAGCAACCACATGATGGCTCACAACCATCCATAATGAGATCTGGAGCCCTCTTCTGGGGTGTCTGAAAACAGCTACAGTGTTTTGTTTAAATTTTAAACCATACCACTGGCTCAGCAATGAAAAACATGTCTTAACAGTAAACACTGAAAATAAACTTGGGAAATAATTTAGGAACTCAATTATTCATTGACAAGCTATCATTAGCATAGTTACAACAAAAAATAAAGCAAACGAACAAAGAAAAACCAACAGATCAAGTATTAAAGTGAAGAAACCAGGAATTAGAAAACCGTAAAGGGAGAGCTAAAGTAGGCCAAATGGATTGTGCAATTTACACTTTCCCATCCTTATGTAGGATCTATCCTCTCAGACATCTTACCATATTTGTTGGTATAATAAAATATCCTGACAAAAAGCAACCTGGAGAAGAAAATAGCTAGTTTGCTTACAATTCCAGGTAACAATCTTTATTTCAGAAAAGTCAAGGCATGAACTTAAGCATCTCATCCTCAGTCATGTTTAGAGAGAGAACAACTTTAAGTTCCTGTTTTCCCCTGAGAGCTTGTGACCTAAGGCCTCACTGTCTAAGGTACAATGACTATCTTCCTCACTCCCACTGGAATGGTCTATTCAATTTCCCATTGGAGAAGTTCATCAGCTTTTAAACATTTCAAAAGAAAAAGAGGAGGAGGAGAAGGAGGAGGAGGAGGAAAAGGAGGAAGATGAAGAGGAAAAGGCGGATGAAGAGTAAGGAGAAAAGAAAAATGAATAGTAAAATAATAAAAAGATGAGGTTCATCACAGCAGCAGTCCCACTTCATTCTTATCAATTTCTATTCCAAAAGACTTTTGGTGATGAAAATACCCTGACCTAACTAATTATATGAGATGAATACAATACAATTGTAATAAAATTGTATTACAATCTCATTTTGCAGTCCATTATTGTATGAATCTTAAGGCATAAAAATAAGTGCTACCTTTATAGTCAAGATCAGTGATAGAATAAATACATGAATCATTTCTTGCTTGCTTACTTGCTTGTTTGTTTGTTTGCTTGCTTATGCCCAGGTGGTTTATGCCACACTTACACTGTTTTGGAACAAATTCTTAGATGGTACCATACACAAAGGCTAGATATTCCTTAGTCAATTATCAACCATGGCAGTCTACCATATGCTCATATGTTTGTTCAACAATCCTCTAACCCAGCCATCTCTCCACCTCCATGATTTGATTATATGCTCTAATAATATTGTTTCTAAACAATATATTCCAGTGTTTTAAGGCTGTAATCTATCTGTCCATTCCCATCACTTTGGCTAAAACAGTGCTATGGTCAGATGTGTGAATAAGATCATCTACATAATCTATATGTTTGAATGTTTGCCTCCTTCACATGTATACATAGATTCCTGATGTCAGAACAACCTAAAATAGGAAAGTAAACAACATCAATGAAAACAAGGTAGAATGAATAGCTAATTGAAAAAGTCATCATAGATTCCATAATGAGGATAAAAGATATCGTTATTTAAGAATAATTCAAATGCTTATATCTAATCATCCAGACAAAGTAAAAATAGACAGATCCTATATGAAATTGACTTCTCTCCTACCCATCTACCCTGCTAGAGTATTAAGATGTTAAACTTTCTTTGTCAGAGACCAAATCATTCTGAAAACTGAGAAATTATATTAAGCTATTCTTCTCACACTGTGTACTTATCATCACTACTTTCTTCCCATCTACAATATACAAATATGTACATACATGTATATATCTATATTAATATCTTTACACTAACATACAGCTCCTGACATCATGATGTCCTCTTTTCCCAAAATCTCTAAAAAGAAAAAAATATCCAATTACTTAAATTTGTATGATTATGATATTGACACACTACATGTAGAGTTTTGTTCAAAGAAAAATATCTGATACCTGATCAAGTCACTTAAATAAAACATAAGATAAGACAAAGGAACAAAAAAAATAAAAGAATAAAGAGGAATTAAATGAGTCAAGAATTGTGACTGGAGGAAGGGAAACTAAAATCAAAGACTTTGAAAATATAAAACCTACTCCTATATACATGTATAATGACAGCTTGTGGATTTACTCTATAATATAGAGACAATGTCTGCCTTTGACATCCCAGGATATAAAATAAGGTTAAAAAAATCAGTGCTAGCAATGGTATTTCTTTGGAAATTGTTGGGGGGTGTTGTAGGTCTTTCTGCTTGAACAGCGTGATGAAACTCTCCATTTTAATTAGCTTGGCTTTATGTAATGGTCTCTATCTCATACAAAGAGAACTTTTTTATGAGGAGTGAAAATTTTACTTATCTGTGTCTATAAAAATAATTATCTGTGGATATAAAGACAAATATTGAGAATCTAGTTAGAATTTGCTGTTTAGTAAAGTGCTTGCTGCAGTTATTTTTCCAAGATAAATGATCCATAAATTATCCCAAACATGATTGGCTATTAATTCCAAAGAACAATAATAACAGTAGACATGTCAAATGAATGATGGAAAGAACATTAGACCTCAACCCTACACAATAAACTATTTTCAACCAAAAAATGCTAAAAGTTAAAGAAATAGTCTTATCCAAGGATGAGCACATCAATTGGTTATCCATGCCAAATGGTCATGAAAACACATACATGTGATACCATTAAATAGATAAAATGTTATATTTTAATGTATGCATATATATTTATATTAATATACACATTCATATAGGCACATACAGGAATATGTATGCATATATTTCTGTATGTATTACAGAAATATAACAACTGTTAATTTAAAAGAGACCAGGACTTTGAAAGAGGACAAGGATAGCAAGGGAGCATATGGAAAGAGGGGAAGATCTTGAAAAGTGGAAATAATGTCATTCAATTGTAATCCTCCAAATACAATAATAATAAAAACACAAAACCATGGCCTCATGGCTTGAACCATAGGACATGAGATAATCAATATGGAACTAACCTAAATTCTCCATTTCTACAGGGTAGCTTATATAGTATTAGAAATGCCTATGCATCATTCCAGAGAGAAAAGTTATCAGCCATCTTACCCAGCAATAAAATTCACAAGCTAAAATGAAAATTATCTGTTATGATATGCCTACCAGTGCAATAGTCACATGAATAATATGAGAGTAACTAACCACATTACATATAGATGTAAAGTCTACTCCATTACATGGAAACCATGGCTGACACAGTTAACTTATCTGAAAATTGAGAATGGCTACATTATAGTCTCTAGGGGAAATGTTAACATATTCTGCTAAGTGGATACACTGTTAAAATTACCCATAATGACTTTTTGTTGTACCCATAGTTGAATGCATTTTTCCTACATCATTGAAAAACTTTTCCCCCAGCATATGCTAATTAACACAGAAATTCACAAGCAGTTCATGGGCAGAGAAAAAGAGAGTGAAATGGAGACTGAGAAGTCTCAATGATTAAGAGCATTTTGTACTCATGCAGATAAATTAACTTCAATACCCAAAATCCACATATCAGCTCATAACTATATGTAACTTCAGCTCCAGACTACTCAGTGCTTCTTTTGTCTTCTACAGGCCCCTGTATACAAGTAGTGTACATAATAAACAAACAAACAAACAAACAGTGAAATACTCATTGTTAGTGGTACTTCTGTATAACAACCCACTCAACAGATTATGGGAATTATTCTTGAAGAAGTTATGGAATCAGTTTAAGAGCCAGAGGTAGTGAGTATATCTAGTGAAATTATTTTTTGACAGATTTGATAGTACAGAGGCAAAATGAAGTTACAGTGACTGACAATGAATAAGACATGTACAAAGTAAAGACAACAAAAACCTCAGTATGGGTGGGTGAGGGGCTTATGAATTCTTTTCTGAAAAATATTAGTATGTTCAGTTTTATAAGACCGATGTTTGTTCGGTGTTGGGGTGTCATTTTTTTTTCAGTGACATAGATGGAGAAAGGAAAGTCAGGCTACACTAAATAATTCTATACCTGTGTGCCTACAGGAGACATTAAATAGAATCATTGCATACTACACACACAGAAAGAGAGAGACAGAGAGAAACAGAGAGACAGAGACAGAGAGAGACAGAGAGAGGCAGAGACATAGAGAGACAGAGACACAGAGAGGGAGACAGAGAGACACACAGAGAGAAACAGAGATACAGAGACACAGAGACACAGACAGAGCAAAAAGCTGAATAGGGTTGGAGTGACAGAGGATGTAGGAGTAATTAGGGATGGTAAAATCAAGCAAGATAGATTGTGTGAAAAATTAAAATAAACTACTGTTGAAATAGAAATTTGGAGATTTGAAAATGTGTTGCATTCCATTTACAATGTTAGCTGAAGTTTATGCCACAATGACAAAATTCCATATGGACAAATTACAAGGGAAAGAAGACTAGCACTCTGTGTTCATTGCTACCTGTTTTCTCAAATGAGAAAGTAATTATGATTTTTAAACATATTCAGCAATGAGGACCTTAATGTGAAACTCATAGCTGATGAATCTTTTGTTGGAGGACATTTTAAATGTTTATTTGGTCATTAAGATTGTTTACTCTAGATTGTAGATTATGTTTCCTAATAAGACATAAACTAGATTAGAGGCATGGCAATAACCATACAACTAATAAAAAAGGATATAACTACAAATGACTTTTAGGTACTTAATAAACACTGATTCTGTGATAATTATAAAAGTAAAGCTATTAGTGTATGTGTTTACTAGTCTTTTTAAATTTTATAATATAAACATAAGCTACTATATCCTAATTTTGTAATATAAAATAAATAGCATAATATATGTATAGTGGCTATTCCTGGTTGTCAACTTGACTGTATCTGAAATGAACTGCAATCCAGAATTGGAGGGCTCACCTGGCCCTAATCTGGAGGCTGAGAGATAACAAGTTTCCGACCTGAATCTTGGCATGGAGAACTTGAGGTGTAGTGGCTATGAATCCCAGAGGATTAAGATAGAGAGATCTATGAGTTCAAGATCATCTGGGATTGGAGTTGTGGTGGCATAGTGGCTATGAATCCTAGAAGATTGGGACTAGAAGATTTGCAAGTTCAATTGGGGTCACCTGGGGTTAAGGGTGTGGTAACACCTTTAACCTGGGCCACACCTTTTGCTGGAGACCTATATAAGGAAGAAGGAAAGCTCGTTCTTTTTTCAATTGCTTGCCTTGTGGGACTGAGCAACTGCTAGATCCTCGGACTTCCATTCATAGCTGCTGCCGACCATTGTTGGGAGTGGATTGTTGGGAGTTGGACTACAGACTGTAAGTCTGCAATAAATTCCTTACTACATAGAGACTATCATAACTTCTGTGACTCTAAAGAACCCTGACTAATACAAAATGCTGTAATTTATGATATATATGTGTTTTGTGTATAACTATATAACTACATATGTATAAACATTGTATCACATAACTCTATAACTATATATTTATGGTATTTAATTATATACATACATATACACATACATATATAGCATTCATTCATAAAACCTGAGCATTAACACAAAAACTAACATACATAACATCCACACACAGAGATTTTGTTTTTTAGTTACAATTTCAAAGAGAATAAAAAGCCTATGATTCTTTATACAACTGAAAATAACCAGTTAAGATTAGATTCATCTATCTTAAGTCAGAAGATATACAGGTATGGTAATAAACATCTAAGATTAAGCAAAAGTAGCAAAGATTCCGATACTCTTCTTCATGCAACCTCATTTTTAAAAGATTAGCAAAATAATAATTTTCTTCTATTAATTTTACAAATTAAAATAATTTCCATTTGAAATTTCATTACTTATGAGAACTGTATCGATGAAAATAATTAATGATGGTAATAGTGACTCTCTTCAAAAAAGAGTACAAATGACTTTAGAGGCATTCACTTACCCTTTCATTTATTTATAACAGTTTTCATAAAATAGTTTTACTTGCCTCACATAATAGGAGTATATATTACCATGAGCTGATATCATATTGGATAAAATGCATAGGTGCTAGTATTATTATATTTAAGAAAACTCTGTATAATTTTGTCAGAATGTGTGATATGTACTTGATGACAGAATTAATTTCTGATGTGTTGTACCATATGAATTTTTAAGACTATAGTTTTTCCTTTCTACTAAAGATATTATTTTAAATAGTAAAAAAAGTAAATTGTTTCATCAAAAATCTTTAAATGGAATACTTTACAACGAATTCCAATAGTTTTTACTATGCAAATTCTACAGTTTATTTATTTCAAATGTATATATGACAAATAAGAGTGAAAAGGAGGTATTAGAAGTGACTTGAAACAATTAGCCTGGGCATTAGCCTGATGTGGTGGTTATTTTTGTCAATTAAACATAATCTATCTCACTCAGGAGAAATTTTGATAAAGAATTGTATATAAAAGGCTGTACCACTAACTGAGTGTGTGAGACTTGTTTGTGACTATGTTAATTGATATTAGAAGACCTAATCCTTACTTGCTGTACCATTCCATGGATTTGGGCCCTAAACTGTATGATGGCAGAGAAATTCAAGTGATAACTAAGAGACAGAATTTCATTCTCTCTTTGCTCCTATTGTGGAGGAGAGCTACTGCTCCTTGTATTCCCCATGGCCTTGATATTCTTACAATGATGTACTATCTCTGGGAACTGGGAACTAAAATTTTTGTATTCCTTGCTTTGGCAGGGTAATTTGTCATAGCAACGAGATCTAGCAGCCATGCCTGGACTTCACTTAACAAATGCTACCTAGAACATTATACATAATAGCTACAATGTGAAAACATAAAATCATTTTTATTTATATACAAATGGAATCTTTAAATTATGTGTGAATCTACATAACTCTTTAGAAAATAATGAGAGTGAATTTAGTTTGGAGATCTGTGTTTTATCCATAATCCCCTTATACATTAGAAAAACATATTTAAGAAATTAAAAATATGCTTATTAATTGTTCATCAAGGAGACAGCTGTGTACTGGGATCCCTAAACAAACAATCTACTGTCATTTCTTTGGTTTCTCACCAGAAACATATTGGCAGACATTATTGCTGAAGGCTTACAGCTGAATAAGCTCACCCTTTCTGGTTTTTTCTGAACATTGTCTATTTGGTTCAACCCAGAAATTTTGGATTAGAACTTCACTCCAAGCTGATTGATTCAAACTGCTTTCTCTTGGCTTCTCACTGGATTGCTCTGCATAGAAAATCTGCCTCTGAATTCCACAAACTGAACTTCACTGACATCACAACTTTAACTCAACTAAACAGAACTTCACAAACTCAACTGTACTCAACTACATTCAAATGAACTACACCAAACTGTAGAAAACCAAAATCAACTGAACTCCACTGCATTGCCTCAATTCAATTGAACTGCACATATTGAACTTCCCTTCACTTCTGACCCAGTCTGTGCTGCTCTTTTTTTAGAAGTTACTTTATTTATTTACATTTCTGTCCTTAGCTATGGATGTCCTGGTGCTGTCTGCATTTTGATGTTAAATTTGCTCTTCTAGGAGAGTCTGAGGATGAGGAGTGAAGTACACTGGACTTTTTGTGAACATTCTTCCCACCTTAACTTGTAAAATAAAGGCTAGAGCCTGTGATTGGGCAGTGGAAGAGAAGGTGGAGCTGAAAAGTTTGGGGGCAAAGGAGGAGAGAAGAGAGAGAGGAGGAGGAGGAGAAGGAGGGCTCTAGATTCTGCATGGCTTTAAATAGCCACAGGTAACTATGAATATCATAAAAGATAGAATAATTGGCACGTTGGTCTTCGGTACTTTCTAGAAGGTTCCCTACCCTACCCCAAAGCTACCTATTTCCATTCATTCTCTTTGACATCTAGGCTTCTCTCTGGTCCTCCATACCATATTTGATACTGTTCCCCCTTTTCCTTCCTTTTCCCCTCTCACACCCAGATACCTGCCTCCTCTGCCTCCTGTGATTATTTCCTTCCCTCTTCTAAGTGAGATTGAAGTCTCCTTGCTTTGAGCCTCCCTGCTTGTGACTTCACCTCACTACATTCAGAATTGTTGTTCCAAAGCAGGGGGCCTGGGCTGTGGCCCCAGCCTGGCTGAGGCTCTTTCTCTCCTGGGTGGCTGGGGGCTTGCTACTGAGGCCTGGTTCTCACTCTCTCTCTGCCGGGGTGTCACGAGCACTTAGGGTAACCAGCCTATGGTTTCAGCTGGTGGACGCCCCCAACAATTAGGACAGAAGATGAGGAATCAGACATGGTGCTAAAAGAGCTTTTATGTACTATATCAGGCTGTATCACACAAATTACACACCAAAATAACATAGCAAACACTAGTATCACTAGCAGAACAATTTCAAACATCCTAACATTTTAACATCATAAGCTAAGGGATTATACGACCTGTCTCTGCTTTGCAGGCTCGGGCTCCCGACGTCTTCTTGGGTGTTGGTTGTGTGAGCGCCTTATCAGGAGGTGGGAGGTGAGAGTCTGAGTCTGAGGGAGTGGATCCGTTCAGCAAGCCATCTCGTCTCTGACTTGGTCGCTTTTGGCCATGGTTTTTAAGCTCTTACTTATCCCTATCTATGTCTGCACGTTAGGCTTCATGCATCCCTCTGTCTTTATCTAAGGTTCCACTCTGGGTTACCACCTTGTGGTGCTTATCCATTTCACTCATTTACTTTCATTTTATTCACTTTGTCACTTAATATTTCATCTTAGCCTTCCTGGCCTTCAGGCCTTACATGTTCCTTACACGGGGCTAACCTGTTTGCTTCATGGCACCTTAATTAAAAAGGGGCAATGTATGAATGAGTTATTTTATTGTAGGAAGGAGAAATATGCTGGTTGAGTAGAGAGAAAGAAAGGAGAGGAAGGAGAGAGAGAGAGACAAGAAGGAGAGAGAGAAACACAGAGAAGAGAACAAAGAGCAGAGAGGAGAGAGAGAGCAAGAGGAAGTAAGAGTGAGAGGGGAGAGAAGTACCAGAGCAAGAGGGTGAGAGAGTAAGAGAGTGAGGAGGGGCAAATCACCCCTTTTATTGTATGGAGCATGGCATGCCTGGCTTGTGGTCAGATGACTGTGTGTAAGGTCCATCTAGAATGCTGAGAGTTTGAAACAGTGTCTGCCTGATAGAGCACACATCTGCGGGGGCAGCTGTGAGGGATCTGGGCTGAAATCTGAGCCATCGTCTCAGGAGCTTATCACCGAACTTCTACCATCCCTTGTGAACAAATTACTTTGCTCAGTGGGTCTCCAGGGTTCCAAGGTTTCTGCTTTACTGGACTCTTGCTGTCAGAGCTGCCCACTGCCCCACAAAGAATGGCTAATATAAACAATCAAGTGAAAGAATATGCTGATGAGGAAGTGGAGAAAGAGGAACACTATTATGCTACTGGTAAGATTGCAAACTCAAACAACCACTCTGGAAAGCAATCTGATGTTTCCTCAGAAAATTGAAATTATATCTACCAGAAGATCCAGCTATACCACTTCTAGGTATATACCCAAATGATGCCTCTCCATAACACAAGTACACGTGCTCTACCATGTTCATAGCCAGAATATAGAACATAGATTTATTTGTGATAGCCAGAAGCTGGAACAACCCAGATGTCCCATAACAGAAGAATGGACAGAGAATGTAGTTCATGACACAATAGAATACTACACAGCTATTATGAATGAGGACATCATCAGTCTTGCAGGCAAATGGATGGAACTAGAAAATATCATCCTGAGTGAGGTAACTCAGACCCAAAAGCACATGCATGGTATATACTCAATAATAAGTGGATATTAGCCAAAAAACTGTCAACATAGTAAAATCAAATATCTTTTCTCCTTTTGCTACCTGTACTTATTGGTGTAATTTTATATGCTTATTAGATTTTTTATGTGTTTCTTTTCTATAATGTGATATTTTTTCTGTTTTTTAATGTATTTTGTGTTTACTTTGAAATAATTCATTTTGTCCATTTTTATTTCATGATAACTCATGCATTTTTTTCAACCATCTTTCTGTATTTTTCTAAACCATGTTCTTTCCACATAACTGATCTCAGTATTCAATTGAAATAAGCCTTCATTTTCTTTTGATAAATATTGTAGGGCATTTATTGTGATTATTGTTATTAAAGAATAAATGAGCCATGCATATTTTTGTTTCTGCCTGAATTATATTTGCATTTTAAAAATATGATGTTTCACTTTTTCCAGCTTCATAGTTCTCACTGGAAAACTGAAAATATGAGAAACTTACTGTTATAAAGAGCTGGAAAATAATAATGTAATAATATAAATCATTTGTAGAATTTTTAGATTATGACAATATTCTAGAATTCCCACTTAACTTCTTGATGTTTGGTGTGAATACTACCAATATATTTTTTTATAATTTTCTCACATTTCATTATATTTTAGAAGAAACATAGAATAAAAATTAGTAGCAAATATACATGGATAAATTTGGATAACATCTTACACAAATATGCATCTCCAAATATTTAACTTGAGTCAAGTAAATTGAATAACTAAATACTCCAACTTTTTAATCACTCTCACCTGCAAAAATTGACAATCCTGAAATTTGTAAAACCAGAAACCTCTAATAGCTATTCTTTTTTCAATGTATCTTTCCTTCAGGATGGTTATTATGAAGTCAATAAACACTGTAGCCTATGCTTGTAGTTTGTTATTTTACATTATTTTGTGATTCTATTCCTTTTAGTAGATATTCCCAACCTTGTTCACTCTTTTTCTCCTCAGAAACATTTGTAGTGCTTACAGGGTTTGCTCTTTACAAAAACTATATAAACATTTTTTTCTACTCAACATTAAATAATGGAAATGACCAGGTATTATAGTACATATAAATTAAAGTCATATCACATGGCTTTCCTAAGGACTGATTGATTTAATAATGGGATATAACAAAATAAATTTTAAAAAAGCTCTCAGAAGAGTCTGACACTTGATGGACATAGTATAAATATATATTAAGTATATGAAATCTCAAAAGGAACAAAAGCACAGAATATTTATGAGAAACACTATATTGAATATAACAATTATGTAGAGTTCTGAAGAGTTCTTTCATTGATGCTGTCCTTTTCAAATCTGTATGACTTTGATACACCAATTGTCCACTCTGTACTTCGTAGTTCCCACCTGTGTGATAGAGGAATAGCACAAGCTACAGGGTTTTTATAAATTGCATAAAGAAAAAAGAGAAAAAAAGAAATAGAAAGAAAGGAAAAATAAACAAACAAAAAACCCAATATATACTATGTCCTCTCTTTCCCTTCCTCTCTACTTGTCTCTCCATCTCTGTCTTTCTCTATGTCTCTGTCTGGGCCCCTCTCTCTCTCTTTCCCTCTTTCTCTCTCACTCTCTCTCTCTTTCTTCATTCTTCTCTCCCCTGTAATGGATGTATGGAAATATTTTTGACTCTATGAAGCTTTGTCATAGCTTAATATTTCATTACATCAACTATCTTATGATATCACTAATATACATAGTATAAATTTCTGTGATCTATAGTCTCCATAATATTTATTTATTTAAGATATATGGTATGTTTCTATTTCACAAATGTGAATTCTTTGCTACCACCAAGTTTAACCTATGTATCCCAGAGTCAATCATGGATTGAGTTCTTCTGGCCCTCAGCCCATACTCTCTCACTTTTCTAGTAGGCAAATACTATGGCTTTGAACTTAAGCTCTAAAAAGTTTACTTATTTGATATATTGGTTTGTTGTTGTTATTGCTTAATCTGGGCATTGTATTTTATTTCATTTACAGAAATTTTTGGCCTGTTTGTGTCCTAGGCATGTTGCTCAGTTTACTCTTGTTTGATAAAATACAAATTTTCATATTCATTTCTAAAATTAAACATTTAATTTTGTTGCTTATGCTTGCCCTTGCTGTCAGACAACTGTTAAAACAGACTGCAGAACCAGATTTACACATGTTCAAACAGAAATTTACCTTGTCACCTTTTGACCTAATTCAAGTTTCAATGATATAGTACAGAATGAAGCAAGATTAACCATGCATAGTGTTTTCTTAATACCTCAAACTGATTTATAAAGAGCATGCACAGGTCTATCCGTGGTTCACATTTCCTACTTGGATGCCATAGCTTAGTATTTAATTATATCAATTATCCTGTGATACCTTTAATCTACATAGTATTAATCTTCTACTTGATAAGATAGTACCATATGCACATAATAGCCTATGGAAGTAAATCATAGACATGGTAAAATAAATAATAATTGTTGTTTCAGTTTTCAGAGTAGACACTGAATAAAAATGTGTACTTCATTGTCTTATTTGAAAGATGTCCAAGGAATTACTCAGCTTGCTTATAGCATGTAAATTGTACAGCATGAAATATAACCACATTGATAATTGTACTTAATATATATTTTCTACACAATAAATTTTAGGATGTAGAAGTTACCAATCCATAAACTTTCACAAGACATGCTCTAAACACAAAGACCCAGAAAGATAATATGTTATACAAACATTAATTAAAAATAGAAATTTCTTATTTTATATGTTATTGTACACTTCAGTGCAAAGGAAAATTTTCGAGGAATAAAGACAATTTAATATTTTAAAAAATCAATTTAAGAGATAAAAATATACAATATATTGCAGTTAATCTGTATCCTTAAAGTTCATACAAAAGATGATAAATAAATAATCAAGGAACAAATTAAAGAATGATCAACAGTAAATAGTAATCAAAAACTGTAGTGGCGTCCAGCCTGCTGGCAGACCCTCACTTCTGTTGGGTGTTCTCGAACTGTAGATTATTTGGATACCTATGAACACAAGCGGGTAAGAGAGAAAGAAACACACGGACACCAGGTAGCTGTATCGAGAGATGTGTGTCTATTTACTGGAAAACTCAGTTTAAATAACCAGAGGCAATATCGAAACCAAAGGCAACCTGATACCAAGCCATTTAACATCAACACGAGACCGGACGAAAAGGTACATCAAAGGCAAGGGCGAAAGTCTTTGATCTGAGGTAGTCAGGCATTCTCTCCACAGGAGACATCCGTAGTCATGGATCTGAGGGCAGTTTCATTTTGCTTTCGACTCTTGAGGCAAAGGGGGCAAGAGCCCACATTTCACCCTTTCTCGTTAAAAATTGATATAGGGAAATGTGACATGTTCTTGACACGAATGTATGGAAAACACAGCTGTATGTAATGTACTTTCTGACTCCGCCCCCTCAGGCACTTCTGCACAGTGGGAAAACCAGGCCAGGATACATCTGTAATCCAGACAGACGGCCTTAGACCATGTGCTAGCCAAGGGAAACATCTCAGTCAGAGGGTGTGTCATCTTAATGTACTATCCTTCCATGTCAAATGTCAAGTCTCATCTGCAAAACCCGGGGTCTGAAAGCTGATCATAATCTCTGAAACTGGCTGATTTAACTCTGTCAGTCAGCCGCTGGATCAGAGGGCAGGACGAGGTGCAGCTGGGACCTTCAGGGCGGGATGTGGTGTAGCTGGGAGACAGGGCTCCGAGTAGGTTGCCAGGAGATGGTCTCAGGATAATGTAAACCAGTTCTTTGAAGCCTCTGGTATCTGAATTAACCTTTGAAAGGCTGGAAGCTAAGTGAGAGCCAGGCATTTTGGGGTGTCGCCTGCTCCAGTAAACATTGAAACGATACCAAAACTTTGTTCTGGGGGAGCTTTCTGCTTTAATCGGGAGTAAGCAGATTTCCTTTGAAAAGCTAAGTGAGAGCCAGGCATTTCAGAATGTCGCCTGCTCTAATAAACATTGAAATGATCACGAAACTTTGCTCCAGGTGAGCTTTCTGTTTTATTCGGGAGTAAGCAGATTTCTGAAACGAACGGGAAAAGACACATTTAAAACTGGCAGAAAAAGCCTTGTTCAGCTTTCATAACAAAAGAAACGAAAGAAAAAGAAAAATGTAGACTGAGCAACTGGGCAAAGTCAAGCACAGGCATGAGAATAACAACAGCCAGAATAAAAACAGCCAGAGTGGTCTCCCCGCAGGCACACCTCTAGCGTAGGTCTATAGAAAAGCTAAAAAGAAAGGACTCCCAGCAGGAGCCGTGTCACCAAAGTTAAGCAAAGAGCTGGATGTCTGTAGTCCCAGCACTCAGGAGACCAAGGCAGTGAGCCTGAGGCTACCCAGGGCTAGATCTAGAAAAACAAACTAGACATGACAGTGCATGTCTGCACTCTGAAGGTGAAGGTAAGGATACCCTCATGCTTCAAACAAATCTGAAGTCACCTCTGAGGGGAGAGATTTCCTCCCTTGGTCTAAAACAAGAAACAAGATTATAATTGTGTGAAATGCACAAACAACAATAAAAATCTTAGTGAAAAGGCCCATTGTCTGAAAAATTAGTTTTTGGGGCAAACCAAAAGCACTGAAAATTAGAAAACCATGATCAAAAACATTATTAGAGGCTTCTTTTGTTTGTAGAGAAGCAGAAATAAATCTTGCACAGGTATCAATGTAGACATATATAACTAAGCTCTCTAAATTCTGCATAATATGTTATATCTATATGCCAGATGTTATTAGGTACCATCTCTCTAGGGTTGACCCCCAAATGTGGGACTGGAGAAAAAAATAACACCTTTAGGACATTGTTTAACGATCATTCTTGTTTGTTCTCTGGAAATTTTATGTTTGAGCCTCAGAGTCTGGCTGGATAAATGAAACTTCTCTTGATCTTGTCTACCTAAGGTCACAGGATCTGAGGCTAAGATCTCTCCTATAAGAGCTCTGTCAATGATGTCATTGCCTCTGGCTAATGGTCTTGGCAGGCCAGAATGAGCCCTAATATGACCAATATAGAATTGATTTTTACGTGTAAGAATGATAATTTGGTAACTGATCAATTAGAAGTCTTGTAGGCAAGTTTACTTTAAAAACTGTGTAAAACAGAAGTTGTTGGACTTAAACGTGTCAGATACACCTTCAAAGGCCTATAAAACCACAGTTAACTCAGCCAATAAGCGGAAAGACCAGGACTACTTAATTACTTGTATACCAATAAAGAGAAAACTAGTACTTTCTAGATGTGCCATCAGTAAATACCACAAGGGTATTATCTATTGTCTTCCAAGCCATTACCTTGGAAAGATAACTTTATGTAAATAAAAAAACTTTATAAACTTATCCTGAGGATAATGGTTATCTATAGTTCTTTGAAATCCGATTTGAGCCAGTAACCAATCTGCACAGTGTAGTTTCAGCCAAGAGTCTTGTTCTAAAGTAAAAGGATGAACAATTAATACCTGGCTCCTAGCCAAAGTAAGTTATTGTTTGTTTCTTGCGTAGCATAATCATCTGTGCAACAGCTTCATAGTAAGGCATGATATTACGCTTAGGACACATCTTTGAAAGAATCTACAAAATAGGTGCCTTCTGCCACAGCAATGTCGTGGGAGCATGACTAGTATTGAAAACTAATAAATGTAAAGGTACTCAATAGTCTTAATCCACCTGCTGTAAAGCAGATATCTCTTTATAGTTAAGGATCTAGGAGAATACAGATCAGCATTACCTCTGAGAATACCCATAAGGGCTTCCAGTCTCTCGTGGTAAGTTTTACATAGGAACAAAACCAATTAATATCACCCAATAATTTTTGAAGATCAATATAAGGTTATCAAATGGTCTCTATCTTTGAGGAAAAACGGCATGATCCATAAGTGTAAAACCTAGATAATTATACGGATCTTGAGTCTGCACCTACTCTGGGGCCATTGGTTACCCCTGTAATATAAAGGCAATAAATCTATGACTATATAGTAAAGTCTTAGTAAATGTCACCAGAGAAGGAAATCTAGTCTATACTGTTCTTAATCAAGTCAAGAATCAAAAATCTTCATACAGTCTAAAACAAACTTCATATCTGATGATTTCTAATCACAAACTAAGCGTGTTATAAGATGAATCTGATTTCTTCAGATGACCTGCTTCTAGCTGTCCTCACACCGCACTGAAGCTGATTCTAAATATATACAGGAGTCTTATAAATCCACTTGATTTTATCTGTATGGGGCATAGGAAATATAGTAGCTACTATGGAAAGAGTGTCATCCTGAAAAGACTTATGGCCTCTGTATAAATTAATGTCTCTATGAATATCAGGAGCACCAGAGCACCTCTGTCTTGTCTTATTAGTAATAGCTCTTTGGCCCAAATGTTTCTTTTTCCTGCTCTGATCATCTATTGTCTGCCTAGCGCCTGATTGTTGTCTCTCTGTACTTCTTGCCCCAACTGGACAAACGCGCTAGAAATGGTTAAGCTGTATAAAAGCAGCAGTTTCTCACTGACTTGTCGGTAAGCCAAGCCTATTGGGACAGCTGTCTCTGGGCAGGTTTCATGTTGACGCAGAGATGAAAATTTATAATGAACTTAACATCAAAACCTTGAAATATCTATGTAATCGTCACTCTGCGCTCTACAGCCTGGTCAATGAGCATGAATATTGGGACACACCTCCTCTTCCACTCTCGGATAGCTGTCCTTCTCTTTGTCTGTCTGAAATAATATTTCTGTTTTCATCAAAAAACCCTCTTAATCTGGTCTTGAGATAAATCTAGCCGGGCAAGTCCCACTATGAAAACTCTCTCCCTCTCTCTCTCTCTCTCTCTCTCTCTCTCTCTCTCTCTCTCTCCCTCGTTCGGTTTTTTCACATCTAAGACTATCTCTCAAAGGCTCTCTTGGGTTCTATGCATGCGCATAATAGCGACCTCCACAAAGCCGTTTGGGAAATGTAATCAGAGGGCAGATCGTAACCATGCCTGTCTGCGGGAACCTGCCCAGAGCAGGCCAGCTGCGGGATCCATGGATGGTCTTCGCCTCTCCCTAAGAGTCAGTCTGCACCTCTGAAACTCTCTCTTCTGCTCGGTTTTCTCAATAACTAAAAACCATCTCCCAAAGGCTCAATTGGGTTCCGCGCACGCGCATAATCGTTGTCACCGCGAGGCTACTTGGGAGATGTAGTCAAAGGGACAGGTGAGCCGCGGACCTGCACTGCCACTGTTGGAGGAGGTAATACCGAGCCGCTGAGGGCAGAATCTAAGCTCCACCCAAGACCCGTGGGCAGTTATGGATTTCGGTTTCCAGAACGCGGGAGCACTCACCTGTCCCGGCCCTGACCACACCTCTGGAGTGAGGCTCCGGAAGGTAAGCTCTGAACCCAGGCTGTCACTGCGCAGTCCAGCCAATCTCTGCTCTGATCCGACAGGAGTCTGTACCCTCCTGCCACATCGCTAGCACCACACGTAACTTTAGACAGGAGAAGGGACTTTCGCACTCACACCCACAACACAAGACAAACATGTAACAAAAATTACATAAAACAAATACCCCCTATAGCTCTGTGCACTGAGACGTACAAAACAGGGGAATGACCACCCCTAAACCCGGGGTTACCGCAGTCAGTCAACCTCCCTCGGAAGAAAGCCGAGTACCCAGCCTAACCGGCTGGCCCCTGGCCCCCAGCCTAACCGGCTGAACCCTGAACACCCAGCCTAACTGGCTGAACCCTGGCATGCTAATTCCCTCGACTGAAACACCCCCGCCTATATCATGTCGACCTCTGGCGAAATCCTCACCAACAAATCCAGTAAAAATTGAGAGTTCTCAGTGCTAAACTTTGCCTCATAATGCAAAACTATAAGTGCTTCTCTAAAATTCCTAGTAGGATAATTAACCCATCTTGCCCTCAAACAAGGGGCAAAAGACTTCACTCTTACGCCTAAGTCTCAAACAGCCTACCCCAATTCTGGGGAGCCGTCTAGAAATCTCTGCATCCATGTTTATATTACCGCTGATAAATCTTGTATCTGGCGGTGGGGTTCCTCAAAAATTCTCTCCCTCGTCCAAGCCCCATGTTGGGCGCCATATGTAGTGGCATCCAGCCTGCTGGCAGACCCTCACTTCTGTTGGGTGCTCTTGGACTGGAGATTATTTGGATACCTGTGAACACAAGCGGGTAAGAGAGAAAGAAACACACGGACACCAGGTAGCTGTATCAAGAGATGTGTGTCTATTTACTGGAAAACTCAGTTTAAATAACCAGAGGCAATATTGAAACCAAAGGCAACCCGATACCAAACCATTTAATATCAACCCAAGACCGGAGGAAAAGGTACATCAAAGGCAAGGGCGAAAGTCTTTGATCTGAGGTAGTCAGGCATTCTCTCCACAGGAGGCATCCGTAGTCCTGGATCTAAGGGCAGTTTCATTTTGCTTTCGACTCTTGAGGCAAAGGGGGCAAGAGCCCACAAAAAACTATGAATGCAGTTTAAGAGCTCACAAATGAAAATACAAGAGTAAGAATTTAAACTTTCTGTATTATATAAAAAAGCTTCTATCCAGGATGTAATTATAAATATATCATTTAAAAGGTGATTTTAGTACAATTGTATGCATTTATATTAAATTAATTAGAAATATAATTAATTAGTTATGTTAAATTAATACAACATCTGTTTTTCTTTATTGTTGCTAGTTCCGTAATAATGGCACAGAAAGACCAAGATATATATAAGGCTTTACCTAAATACCTGGGCTACCTCCCAGACCAAATACCCATAATACTTTCATTTAGGGTTTTCCCATTCTCCTGCTGAATTCCTGAGAACTCATTCCTTCTTGTTGCTCTGTCTTCCTTTCTCTCTCTCACCCAATCCCCTGGCAGGCAGATGTCCCACCCTATTCTCTCTTCTACCCAGACATTCAGTGATCAACTTTTACTGACAAGGCAGAGAATAAACGATAAGCTTTGTTTATACAAACTTGAGACAGGAGATTCTTGACATAAGCATTAGAACGCTGTGTCCAGACTGAGAAAAGGTATGCAGACAGAGAAATCAGCATTTGAATAATATAAGGATAAACTTTACAGTGTACAAAAATGTTATTCCTACAATCTTAGACATCTAAAATAAGAACACTCCATAAAATTGAATATTCTCCTTCTTCAAAGAATGTCTACAAATACATTAAATTATATAAAATTATTCACACTTTTGTTAGAAGTTATAAGAATATGGCCTAAGTTTATAACTAGAAGTTTTAGTTAAAGCACTCCCAATAAATGATGAAAGAACCATCATTTATGGGAGAAAAGTGGAAAAATATAGAATCATTGACATATAAAATGAAAACACAAATTTAGCTGAGTTTATACTTTATCATGAAAACTTCTAATTATAGTCATAAGAATCAATTTCAATAAAACTAAGAACAGAAATCTAGTGTTTCTCTTAACAGAAAAATACAAAAATTGTGTAAATGATTTAAATAAGGAAGGAAGAAAACAGCAACATAACAACATGTACTGTGTGAAGATATATTCAATGGTCAAGTATTCTTAAATTAAATACTCTAAGGTCATTTATTCAATATAAATCAAAAGTAAAGTATAATCAATTCCATGTTCTCTCAAAACAAAATGTGGATTTTTTTAATATCAAATATATTAAATATAAGGAGGAAAATGCTATTTACATATTTCTTTTTATTAGATATTTTCTTTATTTAAATTTCATATGTTATTCCCTTTCCTCGTTTTCCCTCTGAAATCCCCCTATCCCCTACCCACTACCCTTGCTCACCAACCCACCCTCTACTGCTTCCTGGTTCTGGCATTTCCCTTCACTGGAGTATAGAGCCTTCATAAGACCAAGGGCCTCTCTGATTGATGACCAACAAGACCATCCTCTGCTACATATGCAGCTGGAGCCATGATTCCATCCATGTGTATTCTTTGGCTGATGGTTTAGTCCCTGGGAACTCTGGGGGTACTAGTTTGTTCATATTGTTGTTCCTCCTATGGGGCTTCAAACCCCTTCAGCTCCTTGGGTCCTTTTTCTAGCTCCTCCGTTGGGGACTCAGTGCTTAGTCTAATGGTTGGCTGAGAGCATCCACCTCTGTATATGTCAGTTTCTGGCAGAGCCTCTTAGGAGACTGCTCTATCAGGCTTCTGTCAGCAAGTACTTGTTGGCATCTACAATTGTTTCTGGGTTTGGTGACTGTGTATGACTTAGATCCCTCGGTGGGACTGTCTCTGGATAGCCTTTCTGTCAGTCTCTGTTTGTCACTTTGTCTCTAAATAGAAAGAAAAATGTACAATCCAAAGAATGAAGTGACAAAATTAGAGATTGTGGATGGTGTTGTAAAGCATGACACATAAAAGGACTAAATAGAGGTACATAACAATAATAGTTGGTTTATAAAATAGTGGAGTAAACATGAGGTTAAGATGCTTAGGGATGAGGTGATATACAAGTAGTCAGATATATAGATAACAGCTTATTAGATAGGAATCTTTGGATTACAGTGATACTAAAACTTTCAACAGAGAATGCTTGTTTTATATAAGGCAGATTTTGCCACAAGGAAACAAAGAAAAATAGAGATATAGAAGAGAAGTCATTCAACTGAGATTTAAGCATACCTCCTTTAAAATATCTGTACAATAATCAAATGAAATTTGGTTAAAACATTACAGATTTGTTCAACAAGAGAGTTGGTGCAAAGACAGAGGTGAAATTTGATATCCCAAAGATGTTTCTATTGATTGGCAGGATAACATTTCCTTAAAAATCTGAATTTTACAAAGGACAGAAAGATGAACAAAGAGTATATACAAAGACATGAAGGACTACGGCATGCTTAGCATTGTGGAAATACAGTAGGAGTATAAATTTCTGTGGATAGTATATCTATGGTAATGAAGTATACTCAGAATTCCAGCATGGCCTGTGTGAATATTTAGCCTATATATCTGAAACACAATATGGTTTACAGTCAGTCTCAGTACAAAGGTTTATTGCAGAAGGTACTCTCCACCAAATGTCAGTATCATAGACCAAGGCTTTGTTGAACCCTTCCTAAGTTATAATATTTAGAAAGCAATAAAAAATATAATCTAAGTATTTTGTATAAAATTATCTAAAAGTTAAAATTTATTTTGTCTTATGTTTATAAATATTTTAATATGCAATAATTCACACGTGAATCAATTAGTATATTTTATACCATTATAATTAAAGTTGTTTTTACATGTGAAGGATATTTTCCATATGGATGCAGTTTGTGTTATGTTTTCAGTCTCAATGATATTTTATCATTGTTTTAAAAAAAACAAGCCATCATTTTCTAAACATAAATTTAACATTGTTGAGGAAAATCTCCAACATTAGTTGCTACATTTTATTTTCATCTTCTCCTCTTTCATGAGTCTTACTTCAAATTTTATTTAACATTTTAAATTAGTGTTTCAGAAAATGAAAAATATGAAATAAATTAGGAAAGGTCAGCTTTGTGGATCAAATAAAATTAACTGTTAGGAAAAAATCATAAATCTTTCATGGTGTCTGACTCTAGAGTGTTTAACTGTATTAATTTGTAGACATAATTGAAAATAATGCTCCACTGAGAGACAGTTATACAGTCTAGGAGAAAAAGCCTTGAGCAGTAAGTTGTTCTTTGTGTGGTTTCTTATATTAAAATTTGTCAGGAATTTCTCCTTGGCTTTGTTTATATTTAGGATTACATGTTTTCTTTCATATATTTTATTATAATATTGAGATTATACTTTTCTATAAACCAGTTAAAGCAAAAGAAAACCAGTTCAGTATACAATAAACCTTAGGAATATATTATATATTCCAGTGTTAACATATTAGATATTTATTTCAAAACATCTACCAACTAATGTAATATTTATCATTTTTTCAAAGAGTAAATTGAGGCAAACGAATTTTCTTCATGTGATATTTGAAAATATAATCAAATAAGACCTTATGAAGATCTCTCTATATTTCTCTAAACCGGTAATAAACAAGATGACATATGTAGTATTAGAGCAGAAAAACATATTTTTGATATGAGATCAAAATTGTTCATTCCAAACTACTATGATAATATCTCAGAAAATGCTTATAGAAAATTTCTATTAAAAATATTATATATACTCTTGACATTTCACACTTGAAAGTACTTTCACTCAAAAAATGTAAGAACACATTGTGATTAGTTTTGATACTATTTTAAAATGAAAACTAATTGTTGTATGTTTACATTTTTAAGAGAAAGTAGCAGTGAAAAGAGGACACTTAGTAAGGTGGATCAATTAATATAAAATATGACAATGAATACATTTCCTCTTTTTACATACATTTTAATATATTACCTACTAAGGGAGATCAACTTCCCTGGATAGGATATATATGCATACACATATATACATAAATGCATATATATGTATGTACATACATATATATATATATACCTATATATACATACATACATATATATACATATATACATATGTATATATGTATACATATATACATATATGTACATATATGTATGTATATATATATATATATATATATATATATATATATATATATAGTTTTGGGGGTCATTCAGATTTCGACAGCAATTATATCTCATTGGTTTAGACTGAGATTCTTTATTTGCATGTAAGAGGGCTTGACCAATATCATATACCTCTCCTGCTGGGGCTGTTGTGGGGGTTTGGGGCTGAAACCTGAGCCAAGATCCCAGGAGTTACAGCTGAACACCTGCTGTCCTTTGTGAACAGAGATTGCTAACTGAGTGTTCCAGGTTCTAGGCCTATTTATTACTCGACTGGGCCCAGGCTGCCTGAACAGCCTACTGCCCCACAGCTCAAAGCCCATTTTCCTGATGTTTACAAATCTCATCCGGTTGATATTTGAGATTAACCACCATTGTCTAAGGTATATTATCTAGTTACACTCAGAACAGAAAATTTGATGCTGATTTGGATAACATTTAAAATGCCTTTTTCAATTCCTATAAAATTTGAAACTCAGACTTTAATGTGGCCACTGTCCCTACCATCTAAAGATTTTCAACTAGTCTTTAATAAGATTCTAAGTGTAATCTACTGAGATATATATCTTAAACAGAGGAATGGCAGGACTTCCCATTTGTCTCATTCTTGTCTTGCTATATGTTCTATCTCCTATTAAGATTTGTTTAAAGCAGAGCAATGTAATTGGAGCTAGTGCTAGACCACTGGACCTCTAGATCTGTATGCTAAATAATCTCTAGCTTTTCATGAGTAACTTCCCTCACATATTTCATTGTTGTGACAAGTGGCTAGTCAGTCCTTGTTATATTTTGATATTTCTTAATTTCTCAGATGATTTTACATTTGTAGAAATAATTGATAATCATTTATTATATATATTCATTGTTATCAGTGATATCAAATTAGAAGAAAATTCGTTATATTAATAATAATGCTTATTCAATCTTGAACATATTTTGGAATATTTCATATTGACATAATAATGCCTTCCCATATGAGTACTTGTGTTAAAGAAGTTTATTCTTATCAAAGATTAACATAATGTAAGAAAGCCAGGTCATTAGGTTAAATCTGCTATAGTGATGGCACCAAGAGTTAATGCTTCATGATTCTATTACACAACAGGGAGTTTACTTTTGGAATAAGAATAAAGAAGTAAGCCTTTAGATATAACCACAAAGTGTACCCATTAATCTCTAACTAATTTTTTAAACACACCACTAAAGCTTCTTTCTCTCTCTCTCTCTCTCTCTCTCTCTCTCTCTCTCTCTCTGTCTGTCTGTCTGTCTCTCTCTCTCTCACACACACACACATACACACATATAAATATATAAATGTGTTTGTGTATTTCAAGTCCATGATATGTATATACATCATATACATATATTTTTCCATCAGAATTAATGTGGTGGTTACTTTTCTCATTCCTCTGACATAAAGCCTGAAAAGAGGCAAATTAAGACATCAAATATTGGACTAGAGTGATGGCTCAGTGGTTAAAGAACACTGACTGCTCTTCCGAAGGTTCTGAGTTCAAATCTCAGCAACCACATGGTGGCGCACAAGCACCCTGTTCAGTGAAGTCATGGCACACGGAGGGTTAGTCAGCTGGTTGTGTTGCTTCAGCAGCAAGGAAGTAAAAACATGATGTCTTCTAGCCCACCCAACATGTTCTTATTTCTATCTAGTTCAGAATCCTTGCCCGTCATATGGTATCATACTACTTCAATTATGGGAATCTAGAAAATGTCACACAACCATGTCCAGGGGCTGATTCTAGATGTCATCTTACTGGAGTGCTTAGATGCTTGACCACTAGGTGATTGAAGATTCTGCAAAACTGATAATAATCTCAAGAGAATTCTATAACAGAGATAATACTATTCTCCTTTATTGTCTCTCCTTATATTTGATTTTACTCAGCTT
>NW_022196914.1:11160588-11195664 GCF_008632895.1 Mastomys coucha
TGTTATATAGTCTCATACCATGATGAAAGACTTCCTCTCATTGATACAAGAATCAAATTGACCTAGAAACTCAGTAACAAAGGCTTTTCTTATATAATATCATATTCCTAGTGTAGAAAATAATACAATCAGCTAATTAGCTATCAATCCCATGAGGGAAAGTAATGAATAGATTTTCTACACATACACTAAATTCAATTAACGTAAACAAACTTTTCCACAGATAATGGATATTTGAGTAGAATGATGAAGTTTATCACTGAGCAAATAAGTCAAAATTAAGAGGAACTTTAATAATAATGGAACATGAATTTTATATTGAATAACAAAAGATACATTAGTAATGAGATACTGTAATAATCTGACACAACTTTCCTCATGTTTCTGCTTCACGAATTGGACCTCCAGAAACAGCAGAAAGTGCACCTAAGGAGTTCACTGCAGGCTGTCCGTGAGAACATTATAAATATACAAGTAGAATTCAAATACCTCAGTGATACATGACAGAAGCATATTTAAAACCAAACCAGTGTAAAGCAAAACTGCTTTACCTGTAAAGCACAGTTAATAAGGCAATAACTTCCCATGAGTATCCCAGTTTCCATATTCTCAACCTGACTCATGTTCAACTCTCTGAGGAAGCCAGCACATGGTGATTTTGATACACTTGAGAACAAGCCTTCTAAGAAGAGAAGATAAAATTTCCTTTCTTCTTTGACTCCTAAGAAAATTATTAAAGTTGAATATGTCTAAAATTTCTGACTCCCTTACATATTTTTAGAATGAACCCTTTGCCAGTTATTCAATGAGAAAAGATAATTCTTCTATATGAGAAAATTGACTTCTTAGTCACAGGGTAATCATGCACTTCTAGGATGTTTTAAAACTATACACTGCATTAAAAACTATTTCTACAGTAAAAGAAAAGGAATGCTAAGTATATTTCTTGTTCTGTTGGAATTAATTAGAAAAATCATCTTGACAGCACTTCAGGAATCTCTAATTGCTTTACTTCTGTTGTTGCCTGCAAGCTATCTCACAATAATGATTTCTCAAATTAGAAGTTGCATATTTTACAACATTACTTATCCTGCTGAATAAAACAAATAGAAGAACCATCATATTTTCCCTCTCAGACACATTTTATATGTTTATGACCCAAACATTCAATGAACTGACAGTCTGAAATTGCTCAAAACATTAGACACATGCTATGAAAGAAATCCAAGTTTGATTTAAAAAAAATGATTTTACTACATAATAGTAATGAGCTGAGCATATAGGTACTTGCCTATACCCACAGAAATATGCAGGAAGAAATAGGAAGACCACTAGAGATTTGATTACTACATGTTCTACACAGGGATTTCCTGTTTCAAAAACAAATGGACTACAGATGAATAAGGAAATAATAAGAGATTACAGAGGATACAAAAATATCAAAGCAGATAAAACACAGTTACCCAAAGAGCTAACATGTGTCTAAAAATAAGACTCATTAAGTAAACAAAAATATTAGGTTAATAGTTTAAAAAATAGAACAAAAAACCTTCAAAGTCTCTCTTACTTTGATGCACACCACCATAAAGGATGTTTTCAGAAATTATGTTCTGTTGTAAAATTCCCAGGATCCAAAGGAACCTAAAGTTACAATCTTCTTACCTGAAAAGAAAATATCATGCCATGTGACATTCTAGCTCAAACAACAGGTTTTGGAAATCATTTAGATGACTTGCATGAGGTATATAGCAAACCTCAAAATCTATCTATTATTAACTACAATGTAATCCAATGGTAACTTCAGGAATAATCATAATGGCATTAAAAGAATAAAATAAAATTCAGGGTTGTATCCAAGCATACAAATTCTAGACTACACCAAAAAGCTTTTTATTATTGTTATAGAATAGTCATTCAATTCAATTTTCAAATTATATTTTCTTCACAAATTTTGTATTGTTTGACATGTGTAAAATTTGATGGCTTAACTGTGGACTGGAAAACACCTGTCTTCATCAAGACATGTTCAAGAACACTAGTGGAATTAACTTAGAAAAAGTAGCCTTAGTGAGACATAAGTAACAAGATATAAACATTCTGTTTTATACCATCTGTCTTACTTTATTTACTGCATCTAGCAGTATATATGCATAAATCTCTTATAATATTCATTTTTATAACACTTTATTTAATCTAAAATTATAAAATTATGTACCATAATCTATTTAATAATTTTGCCTTTTTATTGATGACAGTGTAGTTGTTTATATTAGTAAAAAAAAATCCTCTGATTTCTCATTTTAATTAAAAATAATCAAAATTATAAATATGTATTTTCTTTAAATTTCTTAAGGTACATCTTGCTATGTAATTATATTATGATATATAATGGTCTTATGGTGAATATTGATTATTGATTGTATATATATAGTGTTGCTGTAATGTTTTGTTTTGACAACCTAGTTCTAGTACCTGGAAACCACCCATCATATGCATTAGGAGTCAGAGACTTGATCAAGTTTGTACAGAGTATATAAAATGTACAAAGCAAAAAATAAAAACATTTCTGTCAATAGATGAATAATTTGTAACCATTGAATACATATTATCCATAGTGCCTCAACCACATTCAATTCAATATCACCAATATTTTGTGTTATGTTTTCTCTTTTATAATAAAGACACTCACTTTTTAAGGTAACACTCAGTCAGACCAGGGTATTAATTACCCTGGAAGGTAGTAAAAATCAAACAACAGTCCTCAGCCAAAATAAATAAAAAATATTAAGAATCACTACTTCTTTAAGAATCTTTTCCATTTCTTCCCTTTGCTTTACTCTGTTCTGACATCTAGCAATGAAAAGAGCTATGATTTGGAACACATTAAGCTCTTTGTATTCCAGTAGCATAATACAAGAGAAAGTTCCTGTATATATGCAAAGGCCTTGAAATGCTATGCATATGATTGATGAAAGTTCTCATTGTTGAACCATTGAAGCTAAACAGTTTGCAGATGCATGCTTGACAGTGACTAACACAATATGTAAAACTCATTTGCTACCATATCATGAGACATTTACAGACTACCCTGTTCAATTCTTGTAGACAAATACATTTTGAATCCTAACACTTTTTGATTTTAGAGAATAATATTAGTTTATAAACATATTAGCTGAATCAGTGGGAAGATGTGCAAGTAAATTATACATTTTTTCTTGTGGAGCATTTGAGCTTTTCATATAAAATTGAACAAATACAGTTTGCTTAAAATTGTAGTTAGCAAAAACTAAGGTATGTTATTAGTACATTTTCCTAGGTATTTGTCAATGTACTTTCATATCCCCAACCCTCCTACCTGCCTTCCCCTTGTCCTACCCAATGGTTACTTTGCTCATCCTGAAATTTCCAATTTACATTATGTTTAACTTTCTTACAGAGTCTTTTTTGGCTCAAAACATTCAATTTGCTGGATTTGGAAATAATAATCTTAATATAGACTAATGACATTAATTTCAATATTCAATACCAACAAATACTTTATACTGTAAACATTTCATTTTTTACTATTGTGTTTGTGATGTGTGGGACAAGGAGAACATATAAAACATAGTAAACATGTGGAGTTCAGCAGACAAGTTCCTCTAGCTTTCCATGGGTTCTATGACTTCAATTTATGTCATCATGTTGTGTGATGAGTGTTTTAACTATTTAACCGTCTTGCAATCAAATAATTATGTTACTGTTAGGTTTAAAATGTCAGCTATGTTGATTAAAATGGTAAAAATAATTAGTGATATTGAAGAATGCATATTTTTGAGGCTCATTGGAATGTTGAGATTTATTGAAAATAATTCTACAACAAGGTAAAATCATGGATATAGAAAAATAAGATTTAGACATGTTCATGGTGAAAAAGGATAACTAGTCCCAAACTAGCAAAAACAAGTTTATCTTTTTGCAATCAGGAGATATTTCTCATTATGTGTCAGTTGTTGGTGGTAAAATATATACAAATATATACATTAATGTCTTAGGGTTTTACTACTGTAAACAGACACCATGACCAAGGCAAGTCTTATGAAGGACATTTAATTAGGGCTGACTTACAGGTTCAGAGGTTCAGTTCATTATCATCATGATGGGACCATGGCAGCATCTAAGCAGGAATGGTGCAGTCAGAGCTGAGAGTACTACATCTCCATCTTAAGGCTGGTAGTGGAAGACTGACTTCCAGGCAGCTAGGATGAGGTTCTTAAACCCTACACCCACAGTGACACACCTATCCAACACCTTCTAATAGTGCCACTCCTTGGGCCAAACATATAAAAAAACATAATAATTGACTTTTACGTTTCTCTACAACTACCATTATTTTAAGCACATTGCATAAGGAATTGAATAATGTGAAGTAAGATGTCAAAACTTAACTATAAAAATTATGGTCCCCTAATCAGGATTTGACTAAATTAAGAATGAGTAAATATTTATCAAAAATGGGCTAAAGTCTACCTTATTGAAATGTCAAGCTAAGTAGTTAGCACTGAGTCATCCTCTGAATGACCCCTTGAAAGGGAAAACAGTGGTAAAATATTTACAATGCTTGAGAATGTTGTACTTCTATTAGTTTTAAGAATATAAAATATTTAAATCCTAATTTAAACTTTATTTTGACTTTAATGCATGTATAGGACTCATTAAAAACAACAATATGCATGTGTAGGATTGTTCTCTTACAAACTAGAACAATAGAGATTTAGATGATAACATTGAATTTCTGACCATTTATTCCTATTTAGTATTTTTACATGGTATAACAGATTTGTAAGCTTGGGATTTTCCAAATGTGTTTAATTCCAAAAATAACAACTCTGAGCCTTAATTATTTATGAATAAAACCTAGGTAATAAGCTTTAGCTTGTTCTCACTAGCTCAAACTCAATTATCTTCTTTAAACTAGTCTAATTTCTCCCATTTTTCTGGTTATCTCTCCTCAGTTTCATATTTCCATCTTCTCAGAGTTCAGGGTGACTCTCGTGTGGTATTGAGTGTGTGCTTCTTCTAGTTATGTCAAGATGTTCTGGACATCATCTGTGGTGAGCCTTTCAGGGTCCAGCTGCTGTTCTGCATCCACTGCTTCCTCTCACTCAGGGTGCTTGGATGCTGGTACACACTGGGATGGAAAGATGAAGCAAAGTCTGGGATGGATATGGTATGGAGTTGGTGGTCAGGAGAATGCTTCCACTGAAGCTCTTAGTATCACAAGTTGTTTAAACAAAGGCCTCTCTGATGATCTCCAGTGAAACGGATCTCTTAGATGACCTTTGCTTGTACATATACATTTATTCATGGTGGGCATATACTCATACACTTTATGGATGACCTGGGGCTGTATATGAACTTTGAAGAGTGAAAGGGGCTTTCAAGGTGGATTAATTTGAATAAGTGTAAATGCCTCATTTGCACTGGAAGCATTCCAAGAATCTCAGCTAGGTTGGTTCTTATCTGGAAAGAGTAAGTGAAATGTGTACTTTTGCCAAGAATTACTTGACTTTACCCAGGTGGAGAGTTTGAGGATTCTGTATCGCCAAAGTCAGAGAAGGGGAAGCCCTGTTGGTAGAGAGTTCCATTTTGTACCCAGTTCAGAAGAGCTATCTAGTCATGGTAGACTGTGGTCATAATTAGCATGGTCTCCCATCAATCTTCCACCTCTGAATTTTACCCAGAGTCATCATCTCTCTACTAGAACTCCCTTCTATTACTTTCTGTCTTTTACTAATAAGCCATCAGTTTTTATTGACAGGTGATGTTTCTACATATACACAAGAGATTCCCTCTACAGTTTCTCCTTTTAATCCAGTAAAAACTTCTTTCTCTAACATCAATACATTATATGCTATAATAACAATTATGAAATTATCAGGTAAATCTTACATTCCTATTACCCAGTCCATATGAATTTGGCAACCTTGGAGTAAGTGCTCTACTTCAATCTTAGCCTAACTGAAATCCTGACTAGAAAAATATGAGAGATTTGATCAGCTAAGGTCACCAGTTTGTTTTGAAGCTGTCCTAGAATCAAAGTTTTTATTAAGTATCTATTGAGGTAGTGTTAGGTTGGATAAAGCAGGACATCAAAATAAATATGTCTTAGCATCTGAGTATCTTTCTCAGCATCTTCAAGGTGAATCTTTACATAGTAACTTTATTCACTTGTGTCTATAATTATATAAACTTTCCCAGGAATTATAGATTTCTGTATTAACATATGTATGGAATGTGCTGTGTGTAGAATAAGCTAAGAAGGATACTCTTCTATTTGTGCAGGTAAGGCATCAGTATTTCTTTATAAATTAGTTTGATTGTATAACCAAACTCTCATACTGATTTCCATCCATGTCATTTGAAAGGTTAGTATGATGAGTCCTGAGGACTCTGTAGCCAACAAGATGTATTGGCTATTCCTAATATCTTAGCCAATCTCAGAGCTTTTCCCATGTTCATGGTTCAGGAACTCATATTACCTCTTTTGTTCTTCTTGGTATTATCTTTCATGGGCACAGCAGAAGACTTCAGGGTCTCTCCTTGGCAAATCTGGCTTTTATTAATTTGAATGGGATCCACTACTTTTCCTCTCTTGTGAAAACAAATACAAAACCTCTTTCCAGAAGAAACACATTGTCTTCTACCATTTTGCAGTTAGGACATCCTTAGTATAAACAGGCTAATTTAGTTCAGCATACTTTCTTTCATAATCTAATGTCTCTCAACAGCTGTGTTTTTTGTTCATTAATATTCAAGAATTTAAAGTTTTAAAAAGCACTATATAATCTGTCTCTGGGGTCTTTGTTAATAATTTTTGTTTCTTAATCATCTCTTTTAAAGAACAATTAGATCCCTCTACTACTGCTTGTCCTGTAGGATTGTGTGATATACCTTAATATGTTTTATATACTATAATATGCAAAAATTGCTTCATTTTACTAGAGACATATACTGGAGCTTGCCTGTCTTAATTGTACAAATATTCCCAAATTGTCATAACTTCTAATAAATGTGTAATTACACAGCCATCCTTTTCCAAAGTTAAAGCAGTTGCCCATTGAAATCCCCAATGTATATATATGGTACAGTATTTGAATTATCCAAACTCTGTGAAATGAATTTGCCAAATTTCATGTCTTTGGGTAATTTCAGGTTAATCCCTGCAGGTAATGGATTGGTTATACAAAGTACAGGTAGGACCTCTCCTTATAATCTCTTTGTCTTCTTGTCAACTGATAGAAAACACTTCAATCTATTGCTGTTAACATGGCATTTCTTAAAAGATTCTGAAGCTTTTAGCACATTTCCTATTAATAGTTGAACAATTTCAACATTATTTGGTACTTGAGAACTTGATAGATTCCATATGAGATCTGATATGCATTATATACAATGGATGGTTTCTATTTATGTTTACTTGTTTAGTTAAATAAATCATTAAGTTAATTCTAAATTTTTTGAATCAGTTCAGTAGTTTTTATATGCAAGGTAACTCTTTCTTCATAATGAGAGTCAGCAGTTATATTAAGAGATTCTGGGGGCTGGGAGGATAGCTCAGCATTTAAGAGTACTGACTGTTCTTCCAAAGGTCCTGAGTTCAAATCCCAGCAACGACATGATGGCTCACACCCATCTAAAATGAGGTCTGACGCCCTCTTCTGGAGTGTCTGAAGGTAAATACAGTGTACTTACATATAATAAATAAATAAATCTTTAAACAAGGAGAGAGATACCACGCAGTGGTGGCATATGCCTTTAATCCCAGGACTTAGGAGGCAGAGGCAGGCAGATTTCTGAGATAGAGGTCAACCTTGCCTACAGAGTGAGTTCTAGGACAGCCAGGGGCCAGAGCTATACAGAGAAACCCTGTCTGGAAAAAAAACAAAACAAAAAAAATTGAATAATATCATAAGAATATGACATATCTCTGATTTTTAAAATGAATTATAAAAACTCTCAGCCACCTTGGTTACATTTTCTGACTTATAACTACTATTTCCTGCTTTATTCACATCAGTTTAAGATATAGGGCCTTTGAGTTTGGTATCCCTTTTAATATATAAGGGAGAATACACAGAGTAATTTTTTTATAAATTTAAGTCACTTGCCTTTGGGTTACTTGTTGTTACTTTGTACCAAAAATGTACTGCAACCTTTTTGTCAATGCTCATTTTCTAGCAATAATGTCATAATTTTTGTATTAGCAAAAGATATTATAATTCCTACTGGTTCTATTCCTGCTAATTGACAAAGTCTCCTTTTTTCCATCATCAAAATCAATTCAGAAACTTTTCTACATAGGTCTTCCATTTTTTTACTTTTTTTGTATGCTAAAAATATTTATACTAAATTACAATCTTCTTTTTGCCTGCTAATTCTTATGGGAGTATTATTAAAAGACAAAAGAAGTAAAATGCAATCCATTTTTGAATTCAAACATTCAAATGTGCACTTTGTAATTTTTTTCTCCTGGAGCCAATTCCTTTTGTTGGATTGTTTAATTTGGAAAATTTATTTATTTATTTATTTATTTATTTATTTATTTATTTATTTATTTCAAGACAGGGTTTCTCTGTGTAGCCCTGGCTGTCCTGGAACTCACTCTGTAGACCAGGCTGGCATCAAACTCAGAAATCCACCTACCTCTGCCTCCCAAGTGCTGGGATTAAAGGTGTGTACTACCACCACCTGGCTTGGTTGTTTTGTTTACATTTTCAAATGTTGTCCCCCTTCCTCATTTCCCCTCTGTAAGCTCCCTATCGCATCTCCACTGCCCCCTAACTTTGGAAACTTTATTAATGGTCTTTGTTACATTGTAGAATTTGAAATAAATTGCTTAGCTCTTGAGTACTTAGTCCAATTATGGATCTTAGTCAATTAATATCTCTCAACAATTTTTGAAAATCATTAATACTTCTTTATTGATTTCTCCTGATTTGTACCTTTTATGTTTGAATTTTTTATAGACCTATCTTATATACTACACACTTTCTAGAATATCCTCCTTTTATTTTTTGAAGTACAAGTTCTGATTCCCAGCAAGGCAAAATTCTATTTACATCAACTCTATTTTTGCCTAACATTTTTTTTATCTGAATATACCAATAAGGGACCATCCATATAGTGGTGAATTATAAACTGAGAAAACTGCTTACAAATTATTTCTAATGGCTGTTGTACAAAATACTAACATAAGGTTTAACATTCAAAGTGACAAGACCCTCCAATGGCATCTCTTTGTTGTACTATTTTATTGTATCTGTATTGTATTATATCAAATATATACTAAGAAAGCAAGCCTTTTTTTAGCATGCTAATATAATAGGAATGTGAAAAAATATTTTTTCTTAAATCAGTCATTATAATATCAATGCCTTAGATAGTAAGCATAGCAAGGAAGACAATGGTATTCCAGGCTGTTAGAAGCCCATTGACTGAATCATTTTATTAATTGTTCTCAGACTGTCAGCATCCTATATTTGCCAACTTTCATTTAATGAAAAATACAGGAGAGTTCGAAATGCTTGTGGACTCTTTTATATGTCAAGCTTCCAGATGCCCTGGGACTAGCTGCTCTAGTGACTGTAACTTTTCTTTTGACATAGGCCAATGTTTTACCTAAACAGGTAAAACAGGTTGCCACTTTAGTGGTGGGTTCAGCAGGTAATGTACCAGCAGTGGGCCCACCATACAAGTTTGAAGAGCCAGCCTCTATCATATCCTGCTTATGGAAGCTTGAGCAATCTATAATTGGCTTTAATAACATTATTTTATTTCTTTTTTAGGAACTTTCATCTTCTATAACCTGTCTTTAAAACTGGAAGAATGTTAAACTTTCTTTTCAACTCTTGCAACAAACCTCTTCCACACAAATCCTTGGCTATATTAGCCACATGGCATTAATTTTGCTATTTGACATTCTCATCCTAGATATTTCATCCTTTTAGACATTTATTTTTTTACCTAAGACAATATCATAAATCCTAGAAGCTGTGTAGATACCCTTTGAAGTTGCCAAGCTTGATTCTAGAAATCTTGTGATATTATAGGTATATCTGTTCCTTCTTTATTTAAGTCTGCTTACATTCACAATATGTAAACAAGGTGCTTAATAACTGGGATACACAAAATCATATATACCACAAGACTGGCATGATTTGATGACATCCATCTTAACTATTAGCCCTCAAATACAATGGCTAACTTGGGTTAAAGATGAGGCTTTATTTACAATACAATGTGATAGAATCTGAGGCATTGTAATTTTTAAGGGTCAATTACTAGATGAAGTTCCACATGCTGGATTAAGACTAAATATTACCCTTGATAATGTCATCCTAGGAAAATGCCAAGAAAAGTTTTAAATGTTTGGGACAAGGTTGAATAACAAGGTCAAGCTGAATCATTGACAACAAAAACTCCAAAGTAGGTTGTTACTGCTTCCTTTGTGGGCTGCCATTAAAATTCTTGATAACATAAGCTGGGCAGTGGTGGCACACGCCTTTAATCCCAGCACTTGGGAGGCAGAGACAGGTGGATTTCTGAGTTCGAGGCCAGTCTGGTCTACAGAGTGAGTACCAGGACAGCCAGGGCTACACAGAGAAACCCTGTCTCAAACAACAAAAACAAAAACAACAAAATTCTTGATGACAGGATGGGCCCTTTTCACCTAATTTTAATAGCATTAAGAGGCTGGAAAACTCACTTTAGGTTTTCTAACAGATTTAGACTGCCATTTTGCAGTTTTAATACAAGGTGGTGCTATAGGCTTTATATTGGATTTATCTTCAATTTCTGAATCAAAGAATTGTCTAAGTCTATGCTATTGTTTGTAACTTACCAAGGAATCTTTTTCTTATTGTAGTATTCTTTTTTCTGATCTCTTTTAAAATGGACATATAAAATTATGATCATTACTAAAAAAAAATTATTCTTTGTATGCTACTAAGTGAAACAAAATTATATGGATCCTAATGATCACTATCACTGCATTTTAACATGTTTTAACATAGAAATTATTTTTCTTTAAATTTATAATTCTCTCCTTAAGAACTTCAGTTTCTAATTTTCTTTGTGTTTGTTTGTTTGAGATAGGGTTTCTTTGTTTAGCCCTGGCTATCCTGGAACTCACTCTGTAGACCAGTTGGTCTTGAACTCAGAAATCCACCTGTCTTTGCCTCCTGAGTGCTGGGATTAAAAGCATGTGCCACCACTGCCCAGCATACTTTCTAATTTTCTAATTAAATATGTCTTTCTATGACTTATTATGCCCAGTTTCATTTCTCTTTTATGTTTTCAATATTAATTCCTTACCTGTGCAGACATTTCGGGGCTTTTCAATCCCACTGCAGCTCTGGGAAATGTTTCCTCTTCCCTTCTGTGTCTTTGCAGACTCCATAAGGCTAGCACATGTCTATGGCCACTAGCTCTACCCCCTTGGCATGGTCTAGCAGGCTGCCTTTGCCAGGTTTTAGGCTGGTGCTTCCAGGAAGCAGATTCCTATCACCATGTTCACAGGATAAACATGACACCCAAGCTTCATTGATGCAAGGAAACTTTTTTATTTCTTTTACACTAGTTGATTTATTCATTTTACATCTGGATCAATGACCTATCCCAGTCCCCAACTTACATAATCTTGCTGGGTGGTGTTGATGCATGTCTTTAATCCCAGTACTTGGGAGACAGAGTCAGACAGATTTCTGAGTTCAAGGCCAGCCTGGTCTACAGAGTGAGTTCCAGGACAGCCAGGGCTACACAGAGAAACCCTGTCTCAAAAAAAACAAAAACAAAAACAAAACAAAACAAACAAAAAAACCTTACATAATCTTTCCCCTCTTTCATTCTCTTCCAAAACTCTGGGTTCCCCTAGGTACCATCTTAGCATTATCAAGTCTCTGCAGGACTACGCACATCCTCTTCCACTGAAACCAGATAAGGTATCCCAATTAGGGGAACAGATTCTACAGACAGGCAAAAGTTTTATGGAGAACCCCCATTCCAGTTGGTGGGAAACCCACATGAAAAATTATCTTCATATCTGCTACATATGTGCTGGGAGCCTTAGTACAGCCTGCATATGTTCTTTGGCTGGTGGCTCAGTTTAAGAGCTCCAGGTTAGTTGGTCCTTCTTTGGGATTCCACTCCTTTTCAGGGCCCTAAATCCTTCCCCCGACTCTACTATTAGAATTTCTGACCTCCATCCAAACGTTGGATATGGGTCTTTGCATGTTTCAATCACGTGATGATAGAGTCTCTCTCAGAGGACAGTTACATATGCTAAGCTCATATCTGCAAGCATAACAGATTATCACTAATAATGTAAGGGATTGGTGTTTGCCCATAGGATGGGTCTCAAGCGGATTATTGCTTGGTCATTCCCTCAGCCTCTACTCCATCTTTGTACATACATTTCCTATACACATGACAAATTTGTGGGTGGGTTAGTGTCCTTAGCCCTCCACTATGGGTCCTGACTGGATATAGTAGGTCGCAATTTCAGGTTCAATATCTGCACTGCTTTGAGTGTCAGCAAAAGTCAAGCCCATAGATGCCTGGAAGCCACTGCCCCCACCAGCCACCAATTTCCATCCATAATCCTGGCCTTCTGGCCCTCTCTTCTGTCTCTACCCACACCTGATCCTGAACCCTGCCCACCATTCCCCTCCTCATCCCCTCTCCCATTCAGTTCCCTCTATCCATCTCCTATAACTATTTGAAATAGACAGAATCTAGACAAATCCAGCCATACCTCTACCAAACATGAATACAGAAAATGTAGTTCATTTACACAGTGGAATATCATTCAGCCATTAAAATCAGGGACATCATGAATCTTGCTGACTAATGGATGGAACTAGAAAATATCATCCTGAGTAAAAGTAACCCAGACTCCAGAGGATATGAATGGTGTGTTACTCACTAATAACTGGATATTAGCCATAAAGTACAAGATATCCACCCTACACTCGACAGACCCAAAGAAGCTAAACAAAAAGAAAGGCCCAAGCAAAGAAGCTTGAATCTCACTTAGAAGAGAGAATAAAATAATCTGAGGGAACTTAAGCTGGGAAGTGCACTAAAGCACAAGCTGAAGAGACACTGCTGTGTAGCTCCTCAAGCTGAGTTAATTCATAGACCAACATTTCAATTCTTAAGGTGTTTAGCCTCCTGCTTGGCTAGAAAACTACATTTGTGTCTGGGAAATGCCTGAGTGTAGTGTTATGCTCTCAGCCTATGTTTCCCTGATCTACCTGCAGGACAAGGTGCTCACAGGCCTCCACTCTTCCCAGCAGCCTGTCATCCTTACCTGCTGTGGGGAGGTCTCTGCTTTGCAGTAGGCCTCTCCATGGTTTCTTGCCTCCACCTTCTGCTGACTCTTCTGTCTAGCCAGACTTTAGTTGCTCTGTACACAGAGCAATGTGCCCGTACCACAGAGCAGATTGCTAAACCATTCTTCCCTGTGGCCTCTCAGACTCTAAGCCTGGATTATCAGAACGAGTTTGTTGAGCACTAAGTATAGCCTCAGAGTTTTCAACCTGTGGCAGCTGGGTACCTAAATAATTACTGGAACTTAAATATTTATGAATGGGTAGGCCATAAGCTTTGTCCCATTCCCACTAGCTTGTAATTCAATTACCAGTTTAAATGAGTTTAAGTTCTGCTGGTTACCTCTCCTCAGTTTTATTAGTTTGTCACTTAAGAGTCTGGGGTGAATCTCCTGCCTATGACTGTCTCCCTGAGTTTCAGTCTCTCTATTGGAAATCTCACCTATGACTTCCTGTATTTTTCCATCAACATTTTATAGATGCATGATGCTTCTATACTATACACAAGAAATTCTCTCTCTGAAAAATAGCATTGGTTGAACTTTTACGCTGGCCAAGTATAAGTGTCATTTTTTTTTTTTTTTTTACATTTTCTCACATGTTATATCACAGTAACTCAATATGGTACCATAGATGTTTGAAAACACTCAGTATCTAGGGATCCAATATGTCAGCTCATTTCTTAGCTTCTCCGAAAAAAATGTGCTATTAGTAAGGAAAATTCCACCCTCTGCCATCTACTTTGTATCTTTCTTTCTTTTTAGTATTCTAACAACTCTTTTGTATATATCTAGTGTCATATATTTCTAGTCTTCACGATTTGAAACTTGACCTATAAATGAGGTTCCTAGATGGTATTTTCATTTGTTATTTTGGTCAATTTAGCAATATCTTATTTGTGAGGGCCATATAGACTAGTATTTAATTTTGGGCTTCTTACTTCTCCAGAGTACCAGAGCTTACAATATGATAAAAAAGTAGATAGATAGATAGTTAGATAGATAGATAGATAGATAATATCAATAGATAAAGATAGATTCATATAAAAGGTTGAGTATAGTTATTTTCAAAGTTCTATAAATATGTGCAAAATCTGGTAAAATGTTCTTCTTAAAACCACCTTCACTGACATAATTTTAAATAATTTTTTTTCAATTTCTTGGAAATCTTTAGGCATAACCAATATGCCATGCAGCAGTAACCCTCAAATGTCAAAGTCCTAAAAATTTTGAGAGAAGAAAGTGTCATGGCCTTTGATTGTGTTAGCAGTCTTCATTGAATATTTCCACTGTAGTGGTAACACCGACTGCCCTGATTCAACCACGTGAGTCACAAGACAAAAGCCAGAGTCATGTGCCTGGGGGAAAGACTGATAGGAAAGAGCTCAGATTAGTAGGGATGGGAAGGATGCAAGAGGTAGGGTAGTCTTCAGAACATATCCATGCATAAAATAGTCAAGGAGAGACTGAATGATGTTTTATAAGCTAGAAAAAGAAAACCCTTCTCTAGTTTATCCAAAAAATGATGAATCAGAACAAAAGAAATAATTCTACTCATAGTCTCAGAGTAAGTCTGAATACAACCCTTGTCTTGCTCAGTACAATCTGCTTAATTAAATGTTATTCTTTAGCTAATCTTCATTAAAAGACATAATTTACAATCATAACAGCAATTAAGTTATTATTAAAGAGTCAGTAAATTGATTCAAGAGTTGCAATCCAATATATGCATTCATAAAAATTAAAGATTTTAATATTCAAAATGATCTTAATTTCTTAAACTATAATTTTATATTTGTTAAATATAACATTTAAAATTACACATCAGTTACCTTGAAACTTCCTTTTGTTGCACATTAAGATTTTTACCTCCAGTGTTTTTACGGGAACTGTTTTAAAACACTCACTTCTGAACAGGATGTGACCTCTTCAATGATGAACTCTCATGAACTGTGTTAAAGCACAAAGCCTGCAGCGCTTTCATTTCTCCGCTTCCTTTTCTTGAGTTTCAATGAGAAAAGGACTGAATTAAAAGCATATTCTTACAAACATTACATGGTCCTGTGAAGCCCAGACAGTTCTTACACCCTCTTGAGTTCTGTAAGAGGACCTGAGCTCTACTGAGCTATATATTGCTTTTATTATGCTTAGGTGTGTGCCATAAATTCCTGATCTCTCCAAGACTTTTCATATGAATGAGTGTTGTATTTTTCAAAGCCTTTTGAGCATCTAATGAGATGATCATATGACTACTTTTCTTTGAGGTTGTTTATATTGTGGATTATGTTGATGGATTTTCATATATTTAACCATCCCTGAATCTGTGGGATGAAGCCTACTTCTTGATCATGGTGAATGATGCTTTTGATGTGTTCTTAGATTCGATTTTCAAGAATTTTATTTAGTATTTTTGTGTTGATATTCATAAGCAAAATTGATCTGAAGTTCTCTTTCATTGTTGGGTCTTTGTGTGGTTTATGTATCAGAGTAAATGTGAATTTATAGAATGAATTAGGTAGTATATCTTCCATTTGTATTTTGTGGATCTTGATTTGATTTTGGAACATGTTGTCTTTCTACAAAATAATCCACTTCATCTAGATTTTCCAGTTTTGCTAAGTATAAGCTTTTGTACTAGGACCTGATTTTTTTTTTAATTCCTTTAGTTTCTGTTGTTATATCTCACTTTTCTTTTCTGATTTTGTTGATTTGGATACTGTCTCTGTGCCTTTTACTTAGTTTGACTAAGGGTTTGTATATCTTGTTGATTTTCTCAAAGAACCAGCTCTTGATTTTGTTGATTCTTTGTATTGTTCTCTTTCTTTCTTATTGGTCTATTTCAGTCTTGTGTTTGACTATTGCTTGTTGTCTACTATTTTTGTGTGTGTTTCTTTTTGTTCTATAGCTTTCATGTGTGCTGCTAATTTGCTAGTACAAGATCTCTTCCAGTTTCTTTATGAAGTCAGTTAGTGGATGAATTTTCCTCATACTATTGCTTTCATTCTGTCGCATAAGTTTGGTTACATTATACCTTCATTTTCATTGAATTCTAGAAAGTCTTTAATTTCTTTCTTCCTTCCTTCCTTTCTTTCTTCCTTCCTTCCTCTCTTTCTTTCTTTCTTTCTTTCTTTCTTTCTTTCTTTCTTTCTTCCTTTCTTTCTTTCTTCCCTGACCAAGTTATTAGGTAGTAGAGACTTGCTCAGTTTTCATGAGTTTGTGGGCTTTTGTGTGACAGTCTACCGTGACACCAGACATTAATCTGGTAAACTCTAGAGGATTCAGGAACCCAGGCAATTCTCAAAACTGAGAAATGTAGGCATTTAAATCTACTCAGACAAAGTTCCTGTCCTGGAACACATGACCATGACACCTCTTTGAGAGAATTGTAACAATCAGTCAGATGGGTATACCACATGAAGTTCTCCTACATCCAGAATAGGCATCCCTAAATTCTCAGAAAGAGCCAATAGAAAGCATCTGCCTCTAGATCCCACCCTATCCCAAAATGATTGTAAGGCCCTATCCTCAAGGAATAAAGTTGTACAGTTTACTTCACCAAAGATCATCTGAGTGTATCTGTGTTCCTAATCTGTAACACTCCAGCGAGGAGTTTTCTCTCTCTCAGCTTTCATAGGTGGACCTCTGCTCAGCTCAGCACAAGAGGCAGCTTCCTTCTCTGCAGCTCCTGCTCCACCTCCTTGTTGCCTACTGAGACTCTCCCCATCTTACAAACTCCAGGTCCTGCAGCTTGCTTTGCTCCAGCTTGCCCTTGAAGAGCTGTAACTCTTTGTTTCTTCTACCCATGGCTGAGCCATGTGAGACATTTGTCTGTTACCAGCAGAGGTAAGGGTTTCTGGCCTGTATGCAGACCTAGGAGGACTTCTGGCTTTTTGTTGTTTTAGTTGTTATTGAAGTCCAGCCTTAGTCTGTGGTCATATGTTCAAATTCATGGGTTTGATTATTTCAATCTTCTTGTATCTGTTGAGGATTGTTTTTTGTATGATTATTTTTGGTCAGTTTTGGAGAAAGAGAAAATTCCATGAGGTGTTGAGAAGAAGGTATATTCTTTTGTTTTGATGTACAATGTTCTGTAAGTATGTGTTAAATCCATTTGGTTCATAACTTCCATAAGTTTCACTGTATCTCTATTAGTTTCTGTTTTAATGACTTGTTTACTGGTGGGAGTGGGGTGTGTAGGTCTCCTACTATTGCTCTGTATGGTTCAGTGTGATTTTGAATTTTAGTAAAGTTTCTTTTATGAATGTGGGTGCCCTTGCATTTGAAGCATAGATGTTCAGAATTTAGACTTCATCTTGGTGGGTTTTTCCTTTGATGAGTATGAAGTGTTTTGTCACAGAACATCTTAGTTTCTCCATTTATAATGATTGAGTGTTTTGTTGGGTACAGTATGGGCTGGAATCTGTGGTCCCTTAGCTCTGCATGGCATCTAAGATCATCTGGCTTTTATAGTTTCTGTTGAGAAGACAGGTATAATTCTGATAAGTCTGCTTTTA
Organism: Mastomys coucha; assembly: GCF_008632895.1. Taxonomy (NCBI): domain Eukaryota; kingdom Metazoa; phylum Chordata; class Mammalia; order Rodentia; family Muridae; genus Mastomys; species Mastomys coucha. The sequence goes on from NW_022196914.1 coordinate 11,178,472, forward strand.
CATGTTACTTGGACTTTTTCCTTAGAGCCTTTAATATTCTTTCTTTGTTCTTTATATTTAGTGTTTTTGATTACTATGAGGTAAAAGGATTTTCTGCTTTTCTGTAAGCTTCTTGTACATTTATGGCCCTCTATTTCCTTGAATTAGGGAAGTTTTCTTCTATCATTTTGTTTATGGCCCTTCGAACTAGAAATCTTCACCCTCTTCCATTCCTATTATTATTAGGTTTGGTCTTTCCATTGTGTCCCAAAATTCCTGGATGTCTTAGTTTAGGAACTTTTTACACTTTGCAGAGTCTTTGAATGTTGTGTCAATATTTTCTATGGTATCTTCTATACCTGAGATTCTTCCTTCCATCTATTGTGTTCTATTGGTGAGGGTGACATGTAGCTCCTTTTCTCTTACCTAGGCTTTCCATTTCCAAGGTCGCCTCCATTTGTAATTTCTCTATTGTTTCTAATTCAAATTTTATATCTTTGCCTGTTTTGTTCATTTCCTTCACTCGTTTACTTGCATTTTCCTGTATTTCTTTAAGGAATTTATTTGTTTCCACTTTAAGAAACTGTTTGCCTGTGTTTTCTTGTATTTCTTTCAGGGAGTTATTTACATTGTCCTTAAAGGCCTCTATTATCTTCATGAGATTGGATTTTAATTCAAAATCTTCTTCATGTACGTTATGGTATCTAGGGCTTGCTGTATTAGGAGAACTAGCTTCTTATGGTGCCAAATGACATTAGCTTTTGCTGCTTATGTTCTTACACTTGCCTTTGCCTCCTGGCTATATCTTGTGTTAACTGTCCTGGATGTCTCACTTTTGAGCTGATTTCCTTAGAGGCAGGAAGATCTATGTGACCTGAGCCAGAACAGGCGTCCTGAGAGGCAGGCAGCACTGTTTCTGCTTAGAGCAACTCCCTCTGTCCCTGGTAGGAGCAGGCCTTCTGTGACTCTGGTTATGGCAGAACTCATGGTAGATGGGGAGGCAGGGGGTAGAGTCTGAGGGCAGGATCACTAATCTTCCAGGAGTGCAGATGGAGGCACAGATTGGAAGGGTGATGGTGTTACAGCAGAGTGGGAGACATCCTGTCTTTACTGGGCCCTGTGGGGGGTCCCAGCTGGCATGGGTATTGGGATGGGGATCTCACTTGTGTCGCTGATGACAGCAGACCTAATGGGAGACAGGCAGGCTGTGGAATATGGGGCAGATTCACAGAAGTTACATGGTTGCTGGTGAAGGTGCAGACTGCAAGGCCTGATTATATTTCTTATGCCACTGACTAAAACCTCCAACACCAGGCATGAGTTATAACTTGTTATGTTCTTGTCACAGGGGTTTCAAATACTCCATCAAATACTCAAATACACAAACACTCAAAACACTCAGATGTTATTGTCAATGCTATTTGTCACCATCTATAACTTAAGAGTGAATCCCAATTGCTTAAAATACAATGCACTTAAATCATCAAACATGAAGAAATAGAGCTGGTATCCAAAATGGAAGCCTGACCCCTATAGACTAGCATAGCTCCAGAGGAGAAAAGTAGTCATTAATATTACTCTGAAACCAGCCACTATATCCTATCTTCAGATATACATATATAATAACCACAAATGAGTTAAAGAAGTAAACAACTACATTTGTGCCATACTCCATGAAAAGAAACACATACTTGACACTACTAACATGGCCAGTAATCTGATAGGTCAAAGGTCCTAAGGGAAAACACGTTCCTGTAATACTATAAAAGGAATAGAATAATAAAATAAACCCAATTGGCATATTGCTATACACATGGAGCATAGAATTGCTCAACCCTCATAAGAAAGGCTTCTTCTTGAAGTAAAGGATGTTTAGCACAGAAGCTAAAACCTAAAAGAAAAGCAAAGGGTAAGAAACATTAGCAAAGTGAGCCCTACTTGGGATGTTTTTATCAAATATCTTCAAGGTTCAAGAATCTATGGAAAGAGATCATTTGAGCAGAGAAACTATTTGCAATTGATACTTTCTAGGAAAAGCAAAATCCTCTTTTCCCTCCTCTGGAGTGATACCAGGTATATCAACTATATGTCAGGGTAGAATTCATCTATGACAGTACATTGTTACCAGAAAATTGACTTTCTGGCTTTTTGCTTGCTTTAAACATTTTCTTTTCTTTTGTTTTACTGGGTTTGTTTAATTACTTTTATTATGGTTGCTTTTGTAGGTATAATTGAGAGAAAAGGAGAGAGATTCAACATGAAGTTCAGTAGGTAGGGTTTTGGTTAGCGTCTGAGAAATGGGAACCAATATATATTATATGAAAGTTTTAAATAAAAACTAAATTAAAATACTGCTTATCCATAGTAGAAGTTTGCCATTTTAGTTTCCTATCATTTAATAATATAGCTATTACTCTATCTAATGTTGTCTAGTAAATTTTTATCTATGATTCTGTCTCTATCTCTGTCTCTCTCATTCTCACTGTTTCTGTATGTGTTTGTATGTATGTATGTGTGTGTGTTTATTTAGTCAAATTTTCCTAAAACTAGTATGACAACACCAACCATCCTTTCTTCTGCATTTTATTCCTGTTTTGTATAGACAAGGCACTGGTTATGCTTTACCTCCTAACTGTTCTTCTGGAATGACAGGCTGTGAAAAAATAAATGGGTCAACCATGGGCTGTATATACAAACATGTTAGTGTATCATCATTCGTGTATAGTTAGATTCTCAACAACATAATTTTGTGTCATTTTTTCTTTTAATAAAATCTTCAAATTTTACAAATAAACAGAATAAAATATAGCTAGTCCAGTGTATTAGAAGCAGAAATAGCTTTTATTCATAACATTGTATATGAAAAATGTGCAATATTTGAAAAGAATTTTGAAATCCTTTGGCTATGAACTAATAGAGCCCATCTAATTAAAGTTTTAGTTAAATGTATAATGATTATAAAATATTAATTTAAAATTAATCCTCTTCTCAAGGTTAATAGTGCAAATTTATTTTTAAATGGAAATGTTCAAAGAAATTGCTCAGAGCAACATTATACCTAATTACAATGCAGTCTAGTTATTTTACAGAATATGATTAAGCTACTTTTAAAATTTTATATCCCTTCAAAATGTCTCAGATTTCTGAGACTATATCTTTCTAATCCTTCTGGCTGTTTAATTAAATAAAAATAACAGATTTAAACAAATCAAAACTACTGGTCTTGTTATAATTACAAAATACAGAGTATTTTGCAATACTCTTTTTCTATTGACAACTTTTTATCCTGTCATATTTTCTACTATCTTCCAATATAAGGAAAAAAAAGAAAAAGACAGGAAGAAAAAAAGAAAAGATATCAGTAAAGACATGGATACATATAAAAATAACCTTTAAGAATTTAAAGAGTAGACTTCTTGCTTGTCCTTTTCTTTCCCTTAGTTTCGTTATATTGCATGCTCGAAGTATGTGATTGTTCACATTATCAAGAAAGATATTTAAGAAATACTTTGATTTGTCTGTGTCACATGACTCTAGAGCCCATCATTTTCAACAGTGTTTTAGTTAGATCAATCCCTTGTATTATGCTGACAGTGTCTGTAGAATCTGACTGACCAAAAACTCAAATGACACTAAACCACTCATGGCACTGGATGTTGTTTTGTTTTGCTTTGTTTCATAGCCTATGAGAAATGGAAAAGAACTTACTGTCCCATTTTGTACACCTTAATTTACATTAGCTTTCAGAATTCCTGAAGGTACCATGCATGCTACTATAAGAGAGTAATCTTCAACAGTTTTACTCAACTGCAATAAAGAATGACAAGCCTGGCACAGTGTGCTCATTGTTACATAGTCGCATGGATTCGTTTGGAGAAAGTGACAACTTTCTGGATTGATTTTAAGTATACTCCACAAAACTGAGCTCATATTGGAACTCTTAACTGAGCTAAGAAGCCAGGATAGGGTTGGTCACAGAAAATAGGGAAAAACATACTTCTGTCATTTACCTTTATAACCATCATATCAAACTATAATGTTGGTAACATTATTTCCCACAGAGAGACATAAATAATGTCTAGATGCTCCTCCTAGAGTCCCAACTGCAGATTTAATTAAGTCATTACCAGGAAGCCAATGAGTTTATTAGGTATAGTTACACAGCTATAGTGAAATGCTTTGAAGCAGAAGCATGAAGAATTTTTTTGTGGACATGCTGAAAGTTGTGCACCTAGCATGCATGATAATTCCCCCATTGTTGTGTGGATTGGAGTCTCCTTCCCTAATCTTTCAATGCCTATGTTTTCTTGCTCTTTCAAAATAGCTAAAGACCATCTGTAGGTAATGTAGATTTGCATTTAACTGACTGGGAGAGATGGCTGTATAAGCAAATGGGGATTTTGTTATCCTCATCACACCTTCCTTCAAAGATGAAAAACCATAATGGATTTTTAATATAATCATATAATAATAGGTTTTAAACAGAATTATAATGTAAGGCATAGAATATAATAAAATAATATGTGGAATTATAATACGATAATAAATTATTTAATAGATTTTTAACATAATCATAGAGCTGTAATGATCTTTGTGTAAACTCTTGAAGATGGTAGAAGTTTGTCTTAAAAGACAGTATTGGAAAAGAATACAAGTACTTATATTTAAAAAAAAAAACTCATTGGAGAATGGAGCACATGGGATTCACTATAGATCTTTACCTCTCCTTCATATTATCCATACCCATTCCATAGTCTACGCCTCAGCTCTGAAGCAGACAGCCTCTCTGGCCTCTCTCTGACCCTTTCTTCAGCATATTACACAGATATTTTCCTTTTTTTGATGATCAAATCTCACTTTTTTATTAGATATTTCCTTTATTTACATTTCAAATGATATCCCCTATCCCAGTTTCCCCTCTGGAAAAACAAACAAACAAACAAACCTGTTTCCTCCCCCCTCCCCTCCTCTTCTGCTTCCTGGCCCTGTCATTGCCTGCACTGGAACATATAACCTTCACAGGACCAAGGTCCTCTCCTCCTTTCATCCTTTTCCCCATTCATGCCCTTGTTCCAAAACCCAACTCCAAAAGAGACATTCTGGGAACTCATCAGCAAAGGATGCCAGAAAAAGAAGTAGGCTAGTGAAGCAGGTAGGTGAACTTCAGATATTCAGCCACCCATCTTCTCTTTAAATTTAATTCCCCAGTGGTTTTGTTAGGGTTATTATTGATAGGATAAGACACCATGACCAAAAACAAGCTGGAGAAAAAGGATTTATTCTCCTGATACTTCCATATCACTGTTAATCATCAAAGGAAGCCAGGATAGGAACGTAAACAGGCCAAGAACTTGGAGGCAGGAAATGATGTAGAGGCCATAGTGGAATGCTGCTTATTGTTTCTTTGCCTGCTCTTTGTGGCTTACATAGTCTGCTTTCTTATAGAAACCAGGACCAATAGCTCAGAGTTGATAACACCCATAATGGGCTGGATCCTCCCCCATCATGTACTAAGTTTAAAAAAAAAAAATCCCCTACAGTCTTACCTACAAACTAACCTTATGGAGACATTATTTTTTTAATTGGAGTTATATCCTCTCAAATGATCTTACCTTGTGTCAAGTAGACAGAAAACTCTCCAACATACTTAATTTTATCATCATCTCTGTAGATTACTGCCTGTTGTGGTGTCTAGTTGTTCTCTGTCCACAATCTCAGGGGACTGAGTAGATACTGGTTGAACATCCTCCTTCCTGTGTATCACTGGAACTTCCACTCCATCCATTCTAGCCATACTTATTCTTAAGTGTCAGCTCCCAATACCCAGACACACATGCTATCAGGACCTCTGGTGGCCACAATTTTCAGAATTCCACAAACATTTCTGACCTTGTAACAAACAGAACACATCCTCCTAATAGACAAAGAGGGCAGTAGAAACCAATGAACAAAACACCTATCCAAAAAAAGACAGGACCAAATGTCACCATCTAGAATTGCAATCATCCCAAATGCAGATGTCTATATATCAGCACACACACACACACACACACACACACACACACACACACACAAAAACATAATCAATGATATCTTAGACATTCTATTCACTGGAGCCCAGCAACGCTACTACAGTAAACTCCCCCCACTAAAAAGAAAAAAAGAAAAGAAAAGAAAAAAGAAAAGAAAAAATGGCTGAAGCAAAATACAAGGATCATAATATGAATTAATAAACACTTTTATGAATAAAATAAAAGTTCTTATAGGAAAAAAGAATAAATCTCTTAAAGAAATATGAGAACAGAAACATTTGATTAAAATTAATAAAGCAATTCAATAACTGGAAGTAGAAATAAGATCAATAAAGAAATCCCTAACTGATAAAATCTGGAAATGAAAAATTTAGAAACTCAAACGGGAACCTAAAAGGAAATTTTTACGAACAGAATACAAAAGATGAAAGAAATACTCTCAGGCAGGAAGGCACCATAGGAAAAAAATGGGTCTTTGATCAAAGAAGTGTTAAATCTAAAATTTTCCATTAACAGAACATCCAGAAAATCTGAGAAATTGTGAAAAGACCAATTTTATAAACAATAGGGATAGAAGAAGGAAAAGAAACCCAAGTAAAAGGCTCATAAAATATTCTCAAAAAAATCAAAGAAGACAATCAATCTCTCTAACCTAAAGAAGGAGATACCTAACCAGCTATTAGAAATGAAATAGACTGGATTACAAAAGGAATTACCTCAGAAAATAATGATTACAACACTAAACAAAGAAAAAAGAAAGAATATTAAAGCTCTGAAATAAAATAGCATATTATTACATAAAAGGAGACTTATTAGAATAACACCTGTCTTTTCAATGGAGATTCTAAAGTCACAAGGCCAAGATAAAATGTTCCATAAATTTTGAGGGACCATATATGTCACCCCAGACAACTCTATCTAGAAAATAATTTGATCATAATAGATGGTCAGTTAGAACAGAGACATTCAACCATGTTTAAGTAATATCCATCTATAAATTCAACTCTATAGAAAGGGGTAGAAGGATAATTATAACATGAAGCAGTTATCCAAGCTCAAGAAAACATAAATGAAAAATAGTCCCAGACTATCCAATAAAGAGCAAAAGAGAAATATATAATTGAGCAACAAAATAACAAGAATCAATAAATAATACTTATTAAGAACTCTTAGTATCAATGATCAAATTCACTAATGAAAAGACACAGACTAACAAGAGATGAAATATCACATTTCATCTTTTTGCTGTATCCAAAAAGCATAGTTTAATGCCAAGGATAAACTTTTCATTCAATGAATAAAAACCCTTTGAAATAATACAATAACCCATCATAATGACACCCATCTATAAACCAACACACATATAGATATATGATATATAATTTTTTAAATAAAGAAACTAAAAATACACATTGGAACAAAGAAAGCATCTTCAACAAATGGTGATGCTCAAACAGGTATCTGAATGTAAAAAGACTTCAAATAGATCTATACCTATTGTCCTACACATAACTTGACTCCAAATGATACAAAAACTTCAATATAAAACAAGATACAGTAAACCTGACAAAAGGGAAAGTAGAACATAATCTTGAACTCACTGGCCCAGAAGAGGACTTCCCGAATAGAACACTAACAGCAGTTTAGGCTGATGCCAGCAATTTATTTTCATGTGTATGTGCAGTACAGTTTTTCTTTAATTTTTGTATTTGTTTGTTTATTCATTCATTCCTTTTTACACCTCCACTTTAGTTTTTCTTCTCCTTCCAGTCCCTCCTACCAATCCTCTCTTCCTCTGGCCCATCCATTCCTCCTTCACTTTTCTTCAGGAAAGGGTAGGCCTCCAATGGATTTCAGCCATTGGATATGTTGCAGTAAGACTAGGAGTGACTACTACTATTAGGCTGGATTAGGCAGTCCAATAAGAGGAAAAGGTACCAAAAGTAGGCAATGTAATCAGAGATAGACCCTGCTCTCGCTGTTAGAAGTCTATGAGAAGAACAAGCTACACAACTGTAATATATGTGAACAGTCCCAGGCAAGCTCCCTGGTTGTCAGTATAGTTTCTGTGAGACTCTGTGAATCCAAGTTAGTTTACTTTGAAGATTTTCTTCAGGAAGTGTTTATCCCTTTGGCTCCTACAATTCTTCCTCCCCATCTTCAGCAAGATTCCCAAATTCTGCCAAATATTTGGTTGTGGGTCTCTGCATCTGTTTCTATCAGTACCAACTGAAGACTCTTCAACCAAAATTGGGCTAGACAGCAATCTATGAGTATAAGAGAATATCATTAGAAATTATGTTGGCTCTACATGTTAACACTCCCAACAGCAATGATGGAGTGTTCCCCTTGCTCTATCTTTAACACCATGAACTATCACAAGTGTTTTTGTTTGTTTTTGTTCTTTTATTTTCTTAAATTATCCATTATGATCTGTGTAAGATGGAATTTCAGAGTCATCTGATCTGTATTTTTCTAACAGCTAAGGATGTTGAACATTTTGGTAAATGCTTCTCTGTTAAGAATTCTCTGTTTACATCTGTACCACATTTACTAATTGAATCTTTTGGCTTGGTGATATCTAGTTTATTGAGTTTCATATATATTTTGGAGACTAATCCTTAGAATTGGGAAATAACTTTTTCTATTCTGTAGGCTGCTGTTTTTTTCCTTTTGATGGTGTCCTATTTCTTACAGAAGTTTTCATTTTAATGAGTTAAAATTTATTAATTGTTGAACTTATTCCCTACATGATTGATTTTATATTCAGAAAGTTGTCTTCTGTACCAACACATCTAAGATTATCCCCCATTTCCTCTTCTATTAAATTCATTGTATCGAGTTTATGTTGAGGACTTTCAACCACTTGAGTTTTGTCTAGGATGACAGATGGATCTATTTGCCTGCTTGTACATGTTGATATCCTGTTAGAGCAACATTATTTATTGAATATGATCTCTTTTTTCCACTCCATAAACTTGGCTTTACTGAGAAAAATCAGGTGGCCACAGGTATATGGATTTTCTTCTAGACTTTGATTTGATTCCTCTGATCAGAGTGTTTATACACCAATAACATGTGTTTTTGTTATTATTGCTCTATAGTACAGCTTGAAATTGAAATTGTGTATGGTGATACCTCTGGAAGTACTGTTTATCATTCAGGATTATCTCAGTTATACTGCGTTCTTTGTTTTTCCATATGGAGTGTATACATTTTTCTCTGAAGGTTTCCAGTGAATTGTGATGGAATTTTGATGGGAATTGCATTGAATCTGTAGATTGCTTTTTGTAAGGTGACCAGTTTTACTATGTTAATCCTACATCCATGAGCATGGGAGATTTTTCCATTTTGTGATATCTTTTCTAGTTTCTTTCTTCAAAAACATGATGTTCTTGTCATAGTTATTTCAGTTGCTTGGTTACACCAAAATATTTTATATCTTTTGTGGAGATTTCAGGGATTGATTAGTATTCTAACATATCATTTCATCTATGACTAGTGATACTTTGCCGTCTTTGTTTCCAATTTATACTCCCCGGATCTCCATGAGTTTTCTTATTGCTGAAGCTAAAACTTCAACTACTACTTTGAACACATATAAAAAAGAGTAGGCAGCCTCTCTTGTCCCTGATTTTATAGGAACTATTTTAAGTGTCTAGCCATTTAGTTTGATGTGGGTGAGTGGCTTGTTGTATATTGCCTTTATTGTATTTAGTTATGTTCCTTGTATCCCTGATCTCTCTAAGACTTTTATCATGAAGGGGTATTAGATTTTGATAAAGACTTTTATCAGCATCTAATGAGAATATCATATTTTTTATTTAGTTTGTTTGATATGGTAGATTATATTGACAGATTTTTATATGTGGAAACATGACTTTGTCTCTGCAATAAATCCTACTTGACCCCAGTGTATGATGATTTTGATATTTTTTCAGATTCAGTTTGACAATTTTTAATGAGCATTCTTTGCATCAATATTAATGAGGGAAATTGATCTTTAATTTTTAAATTTTTTTTTACTTCTTTGAAATGTTCTACTAATTATATTTAGTTTGTATTAGAAATTTCAGTTCATGTTAATAAGGTGAGACATACATTGTGTCCATAATTTTCCCAAGTAGGCATTTACCAAATAATGCCACAAATTTAATGTACTTTTTATTTATTTATTTATTTATTTATTTATTTATTTCATAAGAGCATCTATAATACAAAAGCTCCCATAATACAAAACTCTATTTGAAATTTAACAATTTTATACTTTCAGGTTTTTCATAGAGAGAAAGATTGGAATGATAACTTAGGGATAAAATCATTTGAAATAATTTAAAAATTCACAAAAGAATTTTTTTTCTATTTGACTGGTTTAATCCACCATTGATATTTTTCCTACAAATTATTTTATGTTAATATTTTATTTTTATGTTTTTATTGTTTAATGGTAAATGGAAAGTCCAGATGAGATTTCAAAACATATAAAAATGCTTTTTGCAGATTCCCTTTAAAGGTTTACTATGGCACGGTTTGTGTGTTAAGATTTACAATATTATAAATCTTAATACATTAAACAAATGTCTTCAAATAGCAAGCTAAGCACATTGCTCTTATTTGATTTTTCTACATTGGCTTTTCATTCTTTATATTGTGCCTGGTATATTTTTTAATTTCATCTCTTTCTTATCTATCTATCTATCTATCTATCTATCTATCTATCTATCTATCTACCTATCTATTTATTTATTTATTTTACACTCCAGATTTTATTCCCCTCCTGGTCCAGCCTCTCACTTTTCCACATCCCATAACTCCTCCCTGCCCCCTGTCTCCATGTGGATGTCCCCACTTCCCACCCCACCAGACCTCTAACTTCCTTGGGGCAGTTTCTTGAGGGTTAGTTGCATCTTTCCTGACTGAACCCAATCCCTGCAGTCTTCTGCTGTATATGTGTTGGGCACCTCATACCAGCTGTGTATGCTGCCTTGTTGGTGGTCTAGTGTTTGAAAGATCTTAGGGAAGTCCAGGTTAATTTAGACAGCTGGTCCTCCTACAGAGTCCCTCCTCCTCAGTTTCTTCCAGCTTTCCCCTAATTCAGCCACAAGGTTCTGCAGCTTCTGTCCATTGGTTGGGTGCAAATATCTGCATTTGACTATTTCAGCTGCTTGTTGGGTCTTTCAGAGGGCAGTCCTGATAGGTTACTTTTTGTGAACACTCCATAGTCTCAGTAATAGTGTCAGGCCTTGGGACCTCCCTTTGAGCTGGATCCCAGTTTAGGCCTGTTGCTAAATATTCTTTTCCTCAGGCTCCTCTCCATTTCCATCCCAGCAGTTCATTAAGACAGGAACAATTACTGGTCAGTTTTGACTGTGGGATGGCAACCCCTTGATACCCTGTCTTCCTACTGAAGGTGGGTTCTATATGTTCCCTCTTCCTACTGTGGGGCCTTTTATCTAAGGCTCTTTCCTTTGTGTCCTAAGAGTCTCTTACTTCCCAGGTCTCTGGTGCATTCTGGAGGGTTCTCCTCAAACTCCTATCTCTGGAGGTTTCCTGTTTCCATACTTTCTGCTGTCCCTCAGGGCTTCAGTCCTTTTCCCTCAACCAATACCAGATCAGTTTCCCCTCTTCCCCATCTCAATTTACTTCCTCTCCCAGGCCCCTCAATCCCCACATGTGATTGCTTTTTTCTCCTTCCTAAGTGGGACTGAGGAGTCCTCACATGAGCACTTCAGCTTATTGACCTTTTTGAGTTCTGTAGACTATATCTTGAGTATTGTGTACTTTTTTTTTTGGCTAATATCAACTTATTAGTGAGTCCATATCATGGATGTCATTTTGGGTCTAAGTTACCTCACTCAGGATGATATTATCTAGTTCCATCCATTTGACTGTAAAACTCAGGATGTCCTTGATCTTAATAGTTGAGTAGTATTTCATTGTGTAAATGAAGCACATTTTCTGTACCCATTCTTCTGTCTTGGGGTATCTGGGTTATTTCATACTTCTGGCTATCACAAATAAGGGTGCTATGAACATAGTGGAACATGTGAACCTGTGGCAATGGTAGGGTATCATTTGGGTATATTCCCAAGAGTGGTATAGCTGGGTCTTCAAGTAGCTATATTTGCAATTTTCTGAGGAACCTCTGGTTTGATTTCCAGAGTGGTTGTACCAGTTTGCAATCTCACCAGCAATGAAGGAGTGTTCCTCTTTCTTCACATCCTCTCCAACATGTATTTTGGAGATTTTGATCTTAGCCACTCTGATTGGTGTAAGGTGGAACTCAGGGCCGTTTTGATATGTATTTCTCTGATAACTAAGGACTTACCTTTAGGTCCTTCTCAGCCATTCAAGATTCCTCTGTTGTGAATTCTCAATTTAATTCTATACCCCTTTTTTGATTGGGTTGTTTGATTTTTTAGTGGTTAGCTTCTTGAGTTCTTTATGTATTTTGGATATTAGCCCTTTAATGGGTGTGGGATTAGTGAAGGTATTTTCCTAATCTCTAGGTTGCATATCTATCTTATTGACCATGTCCTTTGCCTTACAGAAACTGGAATATTTCATGCGGTCCCATTTATCAATTCTTGATTTTAGATCATGAACCGTAGGAGTTCTATTTAGGAAATTTCCCTTAGTATCATTGAGTTCAAGGCTCTTTCCCACTTTCTCTTCTATTAGATTCAGTGAAGTCTTTTATCCACTTGGACTTTGAGCTTTGTGCAGGGTGATATATATATATATATATATATATATATATATATATATATATATGTCTATTTTCATTTTTCTACATACAGACAGCAATTTAGACCAGCACCATTTATTGAAGATGCTTTCCCCCCATTGTATATGTTTCAATTTTGTCAAACATCAAGTGTCCATAAGTATGTTGTTTTATTTATGGGTCTTCAATTCTATTCCATTGATCCACCGGTCTGTCTCTTTACCAATGCCATGCAGTTTATATCACTATTGTTCTATAGTATAGCTTGAGGTCAGGAATGCTGATTCACCCAGCCATTCTTTGATTTTTAAGTATTGTTTTCACTATTCTAAGATTTTTGCCTTTGCAGGTGAAAGGAATTGCTCTTCCCATATCTTTTGCAACAAAGGATGTTCCCATTCAGCTTATTAGTCTTTTGCCTCAAGAACCTAAGTGCTAAATTGACATGCAGCACCAGGGTCTGACCAACATTGCTAATGTAAGCAAAGGAAATCATTTTTTTTTCCAATAAGAATTTGTAAAATATACTGTCATAAAATAACTATTTTCTCCTTGTCCCTGAAGTGACTGTTTGCGAAATCTAACATTTAACATCTAATTTGCCTCTTCACAAATTTTTGTTATAAATTATTAATAAATAAGAAAGAACTCCCTTTTATATGTATTATCTGATGAGAATAACCCCTGTGTTACTTGAATTTCTGTACTCTAGTTGTTGTCTGTGAAAATATTAAATGAAATTATAAAGGAAGATGTAGACTAACTTAGAAATGAGATTTCTTCTCACAAGCAGTCAATTTTGGGAATGTTTATCAACAGATTCACTCCTTTGTGAACCTGCTATGTATATGTTCAGTGAAATAATCCAGTCAAAGAATGATTAATAGTTCATGATCCTCTATTTTTTTTAATTTAAAGCAAACAAGAAAAATATATTAGATCTGATGTCAAACAGAAAGTAGATTATATAAGTACAAAACATTTGGGGAATGGGACATAGTGTTGAAAGGATGCTACTTTTTCTCTTAAAAACTAACTATATTTGGCTCACTTATTATAAACTTATATATGAGTAATGTATAGTCCATAGCTTCCAGTATAGTTTATCTTATATGTCCATGTCACAAACAAAACAGTAACTAGGAGACATAATGAGTATACTATCTCTTTTCCACACTAAGTTCAAATAAAGTAAGAATATCAAAATATCATATAGTTATTAAGTGCATATGGTTTTTACTTTTTGAGACAAGAACCAGGAAATTTCTTGAAAACTCCATTTTTGTAAATATTCTCAAATAAATGTGACTTGAATATTTGAAAACTTATTTATTAAGTACTAGAAGATACATTTATAAGAAATAGAGATGACAATCAAATTCTTCAATGTATAAATGTCTATAGATTAGCATGGACAGGGAAGGAATAATAGATTCATAACCCATACTTTGCAAGAAGTGACACTAATATTTTACTAGCAATAAGGCATAATTAAAATAAATTTATTATAAAATAAAACTTATAAAAAATTAAAAGTTATAAAATTATATACAATTTGAAGTTTAATACAATACATGGAGAAGTGTTTTATGAATATCTTACTCATATCTAAATACAAAACTGACAAAAAATCTTTCATTTTGTTGCACACTTGTCTCCCCTATGTGACTACTATTCTACCACAGACTTCTAGGACATTAAGTTGTTCAGTCTACAAACAAGTGAAAATGGATTTGTAGAATACTTAGATTCTTCTTGTTTCTTGTCCATGGTCATTGAAAATCTTTTTCCAACTTGCTTTGAATGAAGAATGTCTAGGTGATTAGAAAAGTAAACTTCTTTATGTATCTGTAAAGGTTCTTCTACAGAGGAGCAGCATACTGTAGGAAAGATACATATCTAATTGTCGGAGCACGTGAAAAATAACAGAGTTGTAAAAAAGTCTATCAACTCTCTCCTCTCTCTCTCTCTCTCTCTCTCTCTCTCTCTCTCTCTCTCTCTCTCTCTCTCTCTCTGTGTGTGTGTGCAGTAGCCTACTTACCAGGGTAGAATGAAATCTCTTATATGATTGCCATAAGTATTACTGTGTTTTCTTAACCTCATTAGTTGCAAACTTAAATCTGATAGCAGCCATATTAAAAAGTAGAAACAAGGAGATTATATTGGTCAGGAAAGCTCTGGATTTATGAATATATTAAACATGCCTATGGTTCAAAAGAATTTTCATGACGGACTCAATCCCTTCTCTATCATGCCATGCGAGAAATTGTATCATATGTAAAAGCAGAGTCCGTCTTCTGAATAGATATGACATTCTTTAATAAAATTTATCAATAAATTTATAAATAATACATATCATAAGAATAAAAACAGAATTAAAATTAAAACTTGTAAATGAACAATGGCAGATTCTGGAGTATTCTTTGAAATTTATCTATTGGTATTATGATACTCCAACTTTGGAAAAATTTGTTCCTGGTAACTTAATTTTTAAATCAATTATGAAGCAATACTATGTACTTACAAGCCAGTTATGTATCACTTTTACAGAGGAATATGAGCAGATAGCAAATAATAAAAAGATATCTTAATACCCCAATTTCTATGAAAATAAATAAAAGAAAGATCTTAGAGTACAAATATATCTAGTCTTAAACTTAATTAAATTGATTGATTTTTATTAACCTATTTCAGTTTCATGTAGTTTTCTATTTTCTTTATAGTTCATTATATTGATTTTTCATATTGTTTTAGTTTTCACCTTAATGATCATAAAGCACATTCAACAGTGTGAATTCAAGCATTAGTTTCACTCTAGACAATCTACATAAAGCATTTTAATTAAAGCCAATTTTAAGATGACTAGAGTTTAGAAAACACTGGCTTGAATACAATTAAAGGATAATGATGGCCCTTCTCTATGGCCCTGTCTGTATTGCTAATTTCTAATTATAAATTAGAAACGTTATTTTCTCATTTGTTTCATGTGAGGATTCATATTGAAGATGCAGCAACTATTTTTAAATAATATTATCTATTCCAAGTTAATATATTTGCCACCTATATTTTACATTATATAATTTCATTAATATAACACTTATTCTGTACAAAGTGTAATCAAGAAAATTCAACAGATATGACATAGAGTCAGGAATGAATGTTCATACTTCTTACAGTTTATGAGGCATTAGGTAGTGTGCAGTGTAAGGAGAATGGCTCAATGAAACCTATAGCTGAGAATAGCAAGTGCGATCAATGGATGCATTAGGAACTTTGCATAGCTTGGCTTGTTGCAATGTGTTGCCTATGCTTGCATCTCTCCAGCCCTTATAGCTCCATATAGAAAAACTGAAGATTGTTTTACTCTTGTGATCATGTCTTCAAATTTTTAAAATCCACTCACTTATATTTTATTTGCATGAATTCCAAACATTTAGAGGTACAAATTCTGTTGAATATTCATTAATTGATAAATATTTGGCATTTTTAATGCTGCCAATGATTTTTCTGTTTTCTCTGATCTATGATCTCAACAACATTGTTTCAGACAGTTATGTATTGCTTGTGTGCATATACAAGCTGATAAATTTCTGTGGAGTGTTGCACACAGGACCAATTCTATCTGAAGTTACTATATTAGATACCAGGTAGTCCAGAGGTTATGATGACTTGATACTTTTACAGAAGAATTATGTTTGTTTCTTAGTATCCACATTTATCAGTTCACACTGCCTATAATTTCATATCAGGAAAATCCAAATTCTCTTTTGACATCCATGGGTTCTCACTCTGGCACCTACATGAACATGAACACACACACACACATATACACACACACATATATACACACGTAGATAGATAGATAGATAGATAGATAGATAGATAGATAGATAGATAGATAGAGATAAAGATAGAGATGAAGATATATACACACACATGCACACATATGGTACTTAGTAATGTAAATATGAAGTCCATTTAAAAGGCATAAGTCCAATGAGAGGAACTTTTATATATATTATCTGCTAGTTTGGCACTAATGGTAGTTATAGTAAGGTAAAAAAATCAAGTGAAAGCCTTATGTATTAAAATTCAAAATTCCATGTAGACCATTAATAAGTTCCTGCACTTAAGTAATAACAATTCTTCTTTAATAAAATTATACACTCAAGTATTTATATAGTATTTTTTTACAATTGTGATTGTGACAGATAAATATTTATTATTGAAATGGGTCACTGGATTTAAGTAGTATATTTATGCATATACATATATATATTCATATATGGTCAAGTGACTATAGATAGAAACAACATGTAGGATTTAATAATTCATAAAATAAGCAGTATTAAAGCTTAATTCACACATAGAAACCCACAAGTTAATAGAATGGGAGACTTTAAAATCCCACTCTCACCAATGGAGAGGTAAGTCACCAAAACACAAACTAAACAG
>NW_022196914.1:11195674-11199022 GCF_008632895.1 Mastomys coucha
AAAAAAAGAATTTATGAGTCAAATGGTCTTAAGAGGTATCTACAGAATATTTCACCAAAACACAAAAGAATATTCTTTCTTCACAGCACCTCATGGAACCTTTTCCAAATCAATTACGTATTGGGTCACAAAGCAAGCCTCAACAGATACAAGAGGATTAGAATAACCCTTACATCTTATCAGATCCCCATGGGTTAAACCTGAACAACACAAGCAACAGACATCTTACAAACTCATAGAAACTGAAAAACTCCCACTGAGTGACCACTGTGTTAAAGGAGTAAGAAAGAAAGAAATTGAAGATTTCTAGAATTCAATAAAATTGAAGGCACCACATATCCAATTTATGTCTCCCTTTTTTGAAATCTACTGAATTATATGGCCACACCACACATCCAATAAGAAAGTAAAGGGAACTACCACAAGTGGACTGCAGCACTTTTGGCAGAGATATACACTGAATTTCTTTCCCTTTAGGTATAAGAATCTGACTACTTTTAAAAATGTATTTTTAATTTTTTTCATTAAAATTAGACATTCTGCTCAAGTACAATACAACTAATTTCCTATAAAAAGAATAAAACTATATACAAAGCCCTGCTGGGGATACTTGTTGAGCTTTAGCCTAGCCTGAAGAACTGTAAAGAAATTATTATCTGGTGCATAGTCTCTTAAAGTCTCTATTAGTTTGCAGTGTATCATTAACTTATACATTATGGTATTTTAACAGAATGTTCTGTTATTAAACACACTCAAGTCATCAACATTCTCTTAATTACCAAGTCAAAAAGGTCAAATACTCTTGATCATGTTGGGGGAATTGAACCTGTAGGTGCTAAACAGAAGATGGAAGACAGAGAGCAACAGATGAATTAGTAGATGTGTGAAAGAAAGATGAAGAGTTTTATGTGTTGCAAATTTCTTCAAGGACATTCATGCATTGAAAGCTTAGAGACTCAGATAACTGAAAAATTATACACAATCATAATTCATAGGTATATGATTGACAGTGCAGTGGTGTTTACGAGAAGTGAGATTACTATAATAAAGAAGTTACTGAACTCCTGCCCTGAACAAAGGAAGGTACCTCAGTCCAATCTGAATTTGCCTTCTCTCTGGTTTTTTTAGATGTTACTATATGAGAAATTTTTTCTACTGCACAGTTCTGTCACCATAACTCCTCTCATCAGAGAACCATAGATGGACAAACATACTCAGGATCAAATCCTCTGAGTTTGTGTACAAAAAAACAAAAAACAAAACACTACTCCATTATTTATTACAGCCCTTTGATCACAGCTCTGAAAAAGTCACTAATATAGGTAGATTATATAGTACATAAATATAATAATGGGTTGATAAATATGTTAGATAGGTATGTTTGCAATCATTTTATAGAACTCCAAATGAATTTTGCAATAATCTTAGTTTAAAGGTTCATATCTCTCACATAAACATTTTAAGTACAGACATTATGAGAATTATGATCTCTTTGAAAATAAAAATTTAGAACACTACATTACAGTTTTCCTAAACAATGTGAGAATCATTATTTGACAGGAGATAAACTTACTTTCTTGTAGACTGATTATTAGTGAATCAATAAGTGTATTCTATTACTAAAGTTTCCAATATTTTATATATAATTGTTAGAGAAAGTGAGAGAGATGGAAAGAAGGGGTAGGAAGGGAGGGAGAGAGTGAGAGCCTAGAAGTGCCAAATTGACTGTTTTGCTGTTTGTTCTCTCCCCTCATTTTTTTTGAGCTAAATAATTTGTTTATTTAGTTAGATTATCTGGCCAGGAATGGTAAGAGATTTTCTTCTTTATGTCCACACAGAAATGTGATATAATTTTGTGATGCCATGCCTGGCTTTCTTTGTGGTGGTAAGAAATTTAAACTTCAGTAATCATTCTTCTGTGATAACCAAATTACTCACTAATACATGTTGCCATCTTAGTGAGAGTTCTTATTTATAAGTACTGTAAATACCAGCTCTGCATAGTGGAGAGTAAATCACGATTGTCATATATAATCATACTTCAAAGGTATGTGTCTATGCTATAAGTTTCCCCACAAAGCTAGCTTAAATGTGGAGACTACAGATAACTTGTTGTAATTCACAACCTGTGCCACGGTCGGTGTCCTACAGACACGATTAGCCCTCTACCCTGGGAACTGTGACTAGCAATTTTTATATTATTGCTTAAAGTGCTTAAATTTAATAGAGCAGCTACTGCAACAAGAAAGAAATACACAACATTAGAGCTAATGATTCTTTTGACCACTAGATCTGAAATCTAAATCCAGAGCATGCTACCTTAAACACAGACGAATCATTCCACTGTCTATGCCTCATAAATTCTTTCCCAGTGATAGTTTCAGATGTAGACATGATCTCTACAATACATTTTTAAAATGTACACTAGGGCTTAGAAAGCCCCATGTTCATGAGTGTAAGCCTAAAGTGTATGTTATAATCACAAAGAAATATATTAGTTTCAAAAATTGTCAAAAATAGTATAAAATCAAGGAAGTTCCAAAAATAGTACTCATTACAGCTGGGCATGCCTTTAATCCCAGCACTTGGGAGGCAGAGGCAGGTAGATTTCTGAGTTCGAGGCCAGCCTGGTCTACAGACTGAGTTCCAGGACAGTCAGGGCGATATATAGAAACCTTGTCTCGAAAAACCAAACCAACCAACCAAACAAACAGTAGTACCCATTACATGGTCTATAGTTTCTATATCATGGGAAAATAAAAGTGATATATGTCATTTGGAAAGTAATATAAACCTTACTATTTGATTAACATTTTATGAATTAAAATGATGTATAAAACCCTCTATATCATCAACTCATGATGTGAATTATATTACTTTGTCTTTTTATATATGGTGAAAAGGACAAAAAAATGCAAGTTGTGGATTGTTGCACGATTTTCCCTGTCCAATCACATTAGTGCAGAGGAGGACTGTGATAGGACATGGAAAAGTGAGGCAGAGCTAAGAGTGGGAGGGTCAGAAAGCATCATAGGGGAGAGAGGAAGGAGGCGGGGCATCAACCAGCAGGCTTGAAATAACCACAGTTATGATATCATAAGGTTAGAATAATTGGGATAAAGCTTTTATCATTATCAATTGGCTCTGAAATTATTTTATTGGCATCTTGCTAATTGTGATTTTATAGATACATAAACTTTAAGAGTCTTGATTCTACCGGGTTACTGGCTATTGTGTAATCTAACTGAGATGTTGGCGATTCATTTTGGTTAATGGAATGTGGGACAGCCGAGACATAGTGTTGTGGCCTGCCAATGTCATAGAGGGAGCCACACACTCAGCCAGATG
>NW_022196914.1:11199072-11205820 GCF_008632895.1 Mastomys coucha
GTTGGGGAGTTGAGGGTGGGGCAGGCTGGAGAGGGAGTTGCCAGCAGGAGCATGGAAGCATGTCTGCCCCCACCACGGAGTTGACCAGTTCACCTTTTTAATATTTCCTGCAACAGTGCTTTTAATTATAATTTTATTATTATCTCAAGTGATGCCAGCTGGATTGTGCTTCCTTTGTTACTCTGTAAATTACTTTAAATTTTGAAAACAGGCGTTTAAAAAAAAGGTGACTAGGGCCTATAGAGATGCCTCAGTGGTTAAGAATGCTTGCCTGTCTTACAAAGGCTCTGAGTTTAATTCCATGCACATTTATTATGTCAGAAAGTTTGCAACTAACTATAACTCCAGGCCCAGAAGTTGTTGCACCATTTCTAAATCTTATCATTATAATTAGATAAGTGTAGCTACCCCACCCAAATCAAAAGGCTCTTTCTACAAAAAGGAGTCTATCACACAAAACTATAACTGAACATAACGTAGAATAAACAGATCATGGGAGGCTCTGCCCCAAGAAATGTATCTAAACTCATCTCCTGTATTAATTAACTCAGAGAACATTGCATGCAAAGGGTAAAAAGATTGTAAGAACCAGAATACCAGGAAACCTATTGTGAAACAGCCTTTTCTAGGAGTGAATTTTTAAAATGACCATAAAATGTTAGAATTAAGTGACATGTCAATATGGGAATGGGAAAGTTAGCAGTATCCCATCCCTAAAAGGAGAATTATAGGTAAGTACTGAATCCTGGAAGAGGGATAATTACCCTATTTAAAGAATGAGTCCTACTACTAGTTGTCTAATGCAGAGTGGTCAGCCTTGAAACCATAAAGAATCTGGGAACAAAAATGAACTCATCATAATATATACATATATATTTAAATGTAATTCATATGTGTTTATCTTTCTGTTTCTCTTTCACTCTCTCTCTCTCTTTCTCTCTCTCTCTCTCTGTGTGTATGTGGGTAAAAGAAAAAGAGTTCATAAACTTGAGATTCGAGAAGTACAGTAAATAATAGAAAAGGTTTGAGGCAGGATAGATGGAAGGAGCTTGAGGAAAGAAAAAGAGAAGAGCATTAAAAATTACATTTAAAAATAAAATTATGAAAGTGAATTTAAATGTACCAAATCAAATATTACTATTAGAAAATATTTCTTTGGAGTATACTACAGGGTTTTAGTTAAAATTATCTTCAACCATTTATTATAAAAACATTGATATATTTCATTTATGTTTATGTATTATGTACTCAAAAACATTTTCATTCACTTATATGTGTATTTTTTATGCATCCAGTATCAGGATGTTTTATAAAATTAATTCAATATTAATTTAATATCCTAAATAAATAAGATATTTTAAATATTAGCTTAAATTGCTAAATTGAAATCATTTATGTACAGCAAATAATAATATTTGTCAACTCAGGTCCAGCAGAAGAAATTAGCATGACTCCAACATTATAGAATTTAAATAAGAATAAATAATGGAAAGAACTTGCAGATTCAGAATCTTACTATGTCAATTTGATTTTATAATATATCCTAAGGTGCGATTTAATGTGTGTCTTCCTGGTTTAAACTATTGACAAAATAATTTATGAAAACTTATACATTCACTGTGTATGTGGTAGTTTCCCAGTATGAAAACAAAGTGTTTTAGAACAAATACTTTACTAAGTAATATACTTAGAAAAGAACAAATGCTACAACTTACATTAATACCACATGGGAAGTGGTTGAACCAAATGAGATTCTTGTTCCAGAAGTAGTTAAAATGTTTTTTCATAACTTAGTCATATTTTTTAAATACTACAGTAAATTTTGTAAGTTATTGTTGGAACAAAATAAGTAAAACAGAAACCACAGTTGTATGCATGTATTTTATATACAGCAAATAACAGTTACACTTGATATATGTTAATAAATAATGCACTCTTTAATTAAAAGAATACAGGATTGTGTGGGAAGTGTCTTTATAAGTAATAAAATTGAGATCATAGTAACATCTTAATGAGTCATGATGAAATTGAATTATCGATGAAACATTTCTCTTTTCCAGTCAGAGTAGTGGAATACTTTACTGCTGTGCTTAGCTATTGGCCAGACTGGAGTCCTTCTGTCATTCCAACAGAGTACCCTTTTCCTATTCTTCACATATTGCAAGAGTAACAAGGAGGACTGGGTAAAGTGCTTGGCAGCAGTGAGTAAAAAATATGTGGCTTGGAGATATTTTAGTGCAGCAAGATATTCCCTGCAGCTTTTATATGAACAGATGTGAACTTTGAAAGATCAGGTTCCATTCTGAATAGAACCTTTTACTAACTAGGTTATATCTTGGGAATCTCATTATTTAATTTTGTGTAGGAGTTTTGAGCCTGGCTGCTGAGTGGATATATGTACGCTTGCCCAAGAAGCTCATAAAAATATGACAGCTTCTGTAGTTTATCACAGTGTGTGGGTGAGGGTTACAATAATGGCAGGAAAGCTGAAATGAAATAAAATGATCATTTCCTTCAATTAAATTCGTGAGGTAATGTTCACTTGCTACTGAAGTATCATTAGTTTATAAAGTCAATAAAAACCAAGTTTTAATACTACATTTTGTTATCTTAGGCAAACACTGCATCAATAAAAATGGCTAAAATTTCATTGTCTAAGTTGGGCGTTTGTAAGAGTTAACAGAAATTTTTCACTTCATATTACAAATTACTTTTGAAAGTAATATCCATAGTGTGCTGTGGAAAAGGGCCTAGCTGTAAACTTTAACGGCTGCCTGAGTTAGCAATCATTTCAAAGAGACAAGACACTGCACATGAAATTGCTCTATAAATAAGATCCCTTACAGAAAAATTAAAATGGAATTCACATTATTGATGTTCACTAGCAGCTTTAAGAAACACAAGGGGACCAAGAAATGGCAGTTGTTTCAAATCACTATGTGAGGCATCTGAAGGACATCTTCAAAGTCAGCTGTGATCAATGGCAGTGACTGGTCTGTCCTCCATTCGAAGTGGTCTGGAATGTGTTTAGAAGCCTTGAGGAACTTACTTAGTGAATAAAAATAATGCTGACGTTGGAAACACACAAAACTTTTTTTTCCCTTTTTTTTTTGTACTGGTAATTCATTACACCTCAATTTATTATAGAATTAAATTGCTTTTTGTGCTTTCTGGTGCACTACCTCTTGCAGGCCCCTTCTTACTTGGTAATCTTTGCATTAACATTTACCTTTTACACTCACATTTCTTTACAAAGTTCTGAGCATTGGACTAGAAGAAAGGAGACCTATGTTCTACTGTTACATTTTTTTCTGCAAAAATATAAAAACTTTTCCTGTAAAAAAAAAAGAAAAGAAAAAGATCATTAGTCAAATGAGATGATCAAAAGGTGGGAGATGACAGAGAGATGACATACAGACCTATACACAATAAAGTAGTATAAAGTAACAATTAAATTGGAAAGACAAAACAACTGGTAATGAAAAACCATCTAAAAATGTTCACTGAAGCTGTCACTTCTCACAAACAACACTTAGGCATGGTAGAAAAGTGAAATTTACTTTAAAGTGCAACGTTAATAACACATGCAATGTCAGAAACTAACTTTAATAACAACAGAGGCTCTGTCAAAATTTTTATCTACCACAATAAATAGAAAATGAATTATAACAAAATCTAAATTAATCTGAAATATGGTTCTTTTTAACAGACTTCAGAATTCAGTCCACTTTTCCCTCCTATAAGCTGTTCCTATCTGAAAAACATGCCAGTGTGAACTGACTCTTCTAGGAAGAGTCCATGCTTAACCTATATAATGACTGATTGATTGATTATGAAGAGGGCAAATGTTGCAAGCAGTTTAAGAGTTAAAATATCTTGAATTGTTTTAGCATCTTTAAGCATCCATATGAGTGTCCACCTCCAAAAATGACCTAACACTTCTGTGCCAAGAGGATATGATTTTTAGACTACATAGTAAGTCTGAATCATTTCCAACCATCCCAAAATTCACACACTGGGGAAGATTGCATATGAGTTCCGAAGCAGGGACTTCTCATGGTTGCTATACACTGTCCACCTGGGGATTCTACCAATGTATTTGAAAAGCAGAATGATTTATGCCTTTGCCTGTTCTGTTTCTGTAAAATCATCAAAAAACTGTCTCTACTCTGGGACATGCAATTTGGAACAATGCATATCACTGTGTTCCTGGGCAAAGGATGTTCACATTTGGATGTGAAACTAGAGCGTATCCTCTCTGTGGTGAGGGTCATGTTTATCATTTTGTTGTTTTTCAGTGTTTCCATCTCCTTTAGTCCCATGGGAAATATTTAAATTTCAGAAACTATATGTTAACTACATAATGCAATATTTTTTAAAGTGGTAAAATCATTATTAATTTTATCAGTATTAATGGTGTAATTTAAATTCTAGTAGACTTTAATGCAGGATTCATGTCTTTTATAAAGGTTAAAAGACATAAAGTTCAGAAATAACTGAATTTATAACAGAAATATGACCCAATAGAGAATTTAGTTATAAAAATCATGTAATATATGATTTCTGAGGACAATACATAATACTGTTGGAATTCATATATTTTATCTTCAGTTTGAAACTACTCTCAGTATATGCTGAAATGAATAACATAATGTAAATATAGAAAATTATCAGGGACTTATGTTTAGCTTCGTAAATATCAAAAATGGGTATAAATTCATTTCATTGATGCTGTGGATAATGTGCATAGAGTTTAACATGCCAAGCAAGTACTTTACAACTGCCTTACAGCCTCAACTCTATAAATCAGATTTTCTTTCAAGACTCATAAAGTTTACCACCTCGGGACTGTAAAGGAATGCGAAGTCTAAAGCAGGCATCACATTCAATGAACAAGCAATCTTTGCAGCCTAATTCTAGACTTCTTTTGGCATCTACTTAGCCTGGACATAATTAGGGAACAAGTTTGTTTATGACACAAGTTTTCTTGTTTACCTGTTTATGGATGTTTGTGTATGATTTTGTTTGTGCATGTATATGTTTGTGTGCTTTTATATGTGTTTACGTGTGCATATACTTATTAGTTGGAATTCATTAACAATTATCTCAAAATCACCAGTAACATGTTGATACCGCATTAAAGAAAAAAAGCAAAGCAACTCTCTTGTGTCATGTAACTCAGGAGGCCCAGATTTCAATTCTCCACTTCACTGTCCCTGTCTCTTCCATCATCCTTATGTGTCTGGAATATCATTTGGAATCTGTATGTACCCTGAAGACTATTGACTCTATATCTTTGTCTGTCCTTAATAAGGGTTCTGCTCTCTTTTATTAACTTGTTCAGAAAGAGTCACATAGAAAAGAGACAAGGGAGGTTTTACAAACACCTTTGACAGAGGTTTACAAGGTACTATCTCACTAATTCCAACTGAATCAGGTAACAAATAGTACTATAAACACTACTATTTATCAAGTAATATCTATGTGTTACAGTCAGCATTTATGATAAGTATTCATTTATATAAGTTTATTTTATGTATAAAACTACCTGCTGCCAGGCAGTGATGGCACATGTCTATAATCCCATCAGTGGCAGGCAGATCTCTGAGTTTGATGCCAGAGCTAGTTTAATGACAGCTGCTTTAGTCAGGGTTTCTATTCCTGCACAAACATCATGACCAAGAAGCAAGTTGGGGAGGAAAGGGTTTATTTAGCTTATTTCCACATTACTGTTGATCACCAGAGGAAGTCAGGACTGGAACTCAAGCAGGTCAGAAAGCAGGAGCTGATGCAGAGGCCATGGAGGGATGTTCCATACTGGCTTGCTTGCTTCCCCTGGCTTGCTCAGCCTACTCTCTTATAGAACCCAAGACTTCCAGCCCAGGGATGGCACCAACCACAAGGGGCCCCACCCCCTTGATCACTAATTGAGAAAATGCCCCACAGCTAGATCTCTTGGAGGGAGGCACTTCCCCAACTGAAGCTCCCTTTTCTGTGATAACTCCAGCCTGTGTCAAGTTGACACACATAACCAGCCAGTACAATTGACCCCTTGTCTACTTGACACACAAACACATCACTATTAAGCCTCAACCCTTACTTTCTTATTCATCCCCAAGATCTAAAGTCCCACTGTCTTTACATATTAAAAATTCAATCTATTTAAAGTGTCCAATATTTTTTAAAATTCAAAGTTTTTAACTGTGGGCTCCACTAAAATATGTTCTTCCTTCAAGAGGGAAAAATATCAGGGCATAGTCACAATCAAAAGCAAAACCAATGTCTAGGATCCAACTCACGATCTTCTGGGCTCTTCTAAGGGCTTTGGTCACTTCTTCAGCTCTGCCCTTTGCAGCACACATCTTGTCTTCTGGGCTCCAGATGCCTGTACTCCACTGCTGCTGCTGTCCTTGGTGGTCATTGCATGGTACTGTCATTCCCAAAACACTGCTGTAACTAGGCTTTACCAATAGCCTCTAATAGACTGTTTTCACAGTGCCAAGCCTCAACTCCTTTGCATGACACCTTCAGTCCTGGGCCATCAATTGAAAACTGAGGTTGCACCTTCACCAATGGCCTTCCATGGCCTCTCACTGTGCCAAGCCTCAGCTGCTCTTCATGACCCCTTCGTGCTGTCAAAACCAGTACCTGGGTGACTCTTAATCATTACCAAATCCTGCTGCAGCACAAGGTACAACCTTGGCTATCTCTGGAACAAAGCCTCTTTGTGCTCTCAGAAAACACTTCC
>NW_022196914.1:11206311-11226887 GCF_008632895.1 Mastomys coucha
AAAAAAAAAAAAAAACTGTCCTCCCCACCCTCCAGATCACCAACCCACCCACTCCCACTTCCTGGCCCTGGCATTCCACTATACTGGGGCATAGAACCTTCACAGGACCAAGGGGCCTCTCCTCCCATTGATGACCAACTAGGACATCCTCTGCTATATATGCAGCTGGAGCCATGAGTCCCACCATGTGTACTCTTTGGTTGGTGGTTTAGCCCCTGGCATCTATGAGGGTCATAGCTAGGTCATATTGTTGTTCCTCCTAAAGGGTTGTAAACCCCTTCAGCTCCTTTCTCTAACTCTTTCATTGGGGACCATGTGCTCAGTCCAATGGATGGCTGTGAGCCTCTCCTTTTGTATTAGTTGGGCACTTTCAGAGCCTCTCAGGAGACAGCTATGTCAGGCTTGTCAGCCAGCACTTGCTGGCATCCACAATAGTGTCTGGGTTTGTTGATTGAATATGGGAAGGATTCCTAAGTGTGGCAGTCTCTGGACTGTCATTCCTTCAGTCTCTGCTCTATAGTTTGTCTCTACAACTCCTTCCATGGGTATTTTGTTCCTCATTCTAAGAAGGTCAAAGTACCCACAGTTTGGTCTTCCTTCTTCTTGAGTTTCATGTGGTTTGTGTATTGTATCTTGGGTATTCCAATCTTCTGGGCTAATATCCACTTATCAGTGAGTGCATACCATGTATGTTCTTTTGTGATTGAGTTACCTCACTCAGGGTGATATTCACCAGATCCAACCATTTCCCTAAGAATTTCATAAATTCATTGTTTTTAACAGCTGTGTAGTACTCCATTGTGTAAATGTACCACATCTTCTGTATCCATTCCTCTGTTGAGGGACATCTGGTTTCTTTCCAGCTTCTGGCTATTATAAATAAGGCTGCTATGATCATAGTTGAGCATGTGTCCTTATTACATGTTGGAGCATCTTCTGGGTATATGCCCAGAAGTGGCATAGCTGGGTCCTCTGGTAGTACTATGTCCAGTTTCCTGAGGAACTGCCAAACTGATTTCCAGAGTGGTTGTACCAGCTTGCAATCCTACTAGTAATGAAGGAGTGTTCCTCTTTCTCCACAATCTCACCAATATCTACTGTCACCTAGTCATCAGGGAAATGCAAACCAAACAACCCTGAGAATCCACCTCACACCAGTCAGAATGGATAAGATTAAAAACTGAGGTGGCATTTTTAATTCCTAAGTGATGTCACCACATATTATTAGTTCTGGCTCTGAGGTTCAGAAGATAATAGATACTTTTATCTCAGGGCATTGCTAAAAATATCTCTGTGTCTGTATCTTTGTGTCTCTGTGTCTGTCACTGTTTCTTTGTCTCTCTCTCTTTCTGTGTATGTATGTGTGTGGGTGTGTGGGTGTGAGGGTGTGTGTATGGGGTTGTGTGTCTATGTCTGCATCTGTCTGTCAATCTGTCTGCCTTTCTATCTGTCTGAATTATCAGGATATATATTTTGAAAAATTATACCAGACACTATTACTTTAACTCAAGACCCATGGAAGAAAGTTTTTCCTTTTCCCTTAAAGTCAACTCAGCATTCTAGCAAAGCTAATGTTTGGTCCTTGAAATATATATATATATATTTGGAAAATGTCTATATTTAGTTTTCTTTAATTATAAGATTTATCTTTTTATACTAATTTATAGGTATAAAGTAGCATGTAAAAAATGTACCTTTTTTTTACTGTATTTCAGTAACAAGTGTTCTTTTAATGGTATATAGCACTAACTAGTCTCAGTGAGACACACACAGATATGTGTGTGTGTGTGTATTTGTGTGTGTGCATATGTGTGTGTATGTCACATATATATTCAACTATATATGAAAATAAATAATATGAATTTGGGAACAAGATGTTGTGGGGGTTAGGTAGAGTTGAATATGGAAATTTGTTTTAGATATATCAACACACATTAACAAATATATTAAATGTTTAATGAATACATAAAATACTAATTCAAAAATGTTAGAGATATTATTTTTAAATAGATCTGACTATTCTGTATGAAAATAAGAGAGGATGAACAACTTATATTTTTAGATAACATAAGTAAAAGAAACATAATTTTGTTTCTATAAATAACAGAATAATTATCTTAAAACAGTCTGTAGCCTTAAGTTGAATTCATATGGTCCTTTTGGCTTAATTATAGATATGTGTAACCTCTGACTGTGAAGATAATTTATCTGTTGAGTTGGGTATCAATATATTGAAAAAGTAACTAACTAACGAATATTTCTGCTATACATAATTATAAATATAGGTACATTGGCCTTCCATAGTATAAAGTAAGTAAAATGATTTATATAAAAATATATCTCCTGGCTTAATTTTGTATAGCTTGGGGATTTTGAATTCTAAAGTTTTCTATTATAGAAACAACTGTAAAATCTCTTGTAGATATGAATCTCTTCTTCCGGCCAGTCTCAGTCCTGTGTCTTGGTAATACTACAGAGTTTACAAGCAATGGGGGTGATGTACTAAGGAAAGGACAGTATATAATAACATTGACATAGAGCTTACTTGGAAATGAAGATGAAAAGAATATTCATCTAAGAGATATCATGTACTTACAGCATTTTAAATCACAGTTTCTTTATAATGGATAGAGAGCATTGCAAAACATTGTTAATTGCTTGCATGCTATATGATCAATATATATTTGGAACTAGACTTATAGAACACCAACATATTTTGTTTAACTTCGTTTAAATAAAGTACATAAATGCCTCTGCAGGGTCAACATGTCATTGCTGGTTT
The DNA here is from genome assembly GCF_008632895.1 of Mastomys coucha. Classification (NCBI taxonomy): domain Eukaryota; kingdom Metazoa; phylum Chordata; class Mammalia; order Rodentia; family Muridae; genus Mastomys; species Mastomys coucha. The sequence continues at coordinate 11,209,094 of NW_022196914.1, forward strand.
TCTATATCAGGATCAAAACAGAGGTTAAATCTCTTATAAGTAGAGGGATGGTTTGCTGTCCCACAGTCGAAAATTCTGATCCAGAATTGTTCCAGTCTCAAAGAACTGCAGGGACAAAAGTGGAGCAGTGGCTGAGGGAAAGGAGGCTCAGACCAGTCCGAATTGTGATCCTGCCCAAGGGGAGGCTCCAAGACCTGACAATATTATTGATAACATGGTGTTCTTACAGAGAGGAACCTAGCACATCTGTTCTTCAAGAGGCCCAACAAGCAGATGAAAGAGTAAGATGCAAGTACTTACACCAACCAAAGGACAGAAGCCACGGACCTCTGTGTTAGAGTTAGGGAAAGGCTGGAAGAAGCTGAAGAGGAGGGAGATCCTATACGAAAACCAGCAGTCTCTACTAACCTGGCCCCCAAGATCTCTCAGACATCGATCCACCAATCAGGCAGTATAAATCAGCTGGCATGAGGCCCTCCAACACATATACAGCAGAAAACTGCCTGGTCTGGCCTCAGTGAAGGTAGATATACCTAACTCATCTTGACTTGAAGCCTCAGGGAGTGTGGAGGTCAGGTGGGGTGAGGGAGTCGGGAGACAGGGGAGGAGGAATAGGATGAGGAACTGTTGGAGGGCAAACCAGAAAGAGGATAAAGACTGTATTATAAAAAAAATTAAAGATAATTAAAAAAATAAAAATAAAAAATGGAGGTTAAAACTTGATATCTCATTGAGGTGAAAGTCCCTCATCTATGTCTATTGCTGCTTTCCACACAATAAGCAGGTAATGGAAACAGCCTAGATGTCAATTGATTAAATAATAAATAATGAATAGATAATTAAAGTGTAGTACATTTACAAGATGTACTACATGATGCAGAAATCACTCAACTGCTCAGGAAATAGAAGCCATGAAATTTGCAGATAAGTGGAAGGAATGGGAAACAATCATCCTGAGTGAGCTAAACAAAATCCAGACACACGATCTTCATCTACATTCTTTCATATGTGGAAGTATAGCAGTTTTTAGTTTTAGTTTTTATTATTGTGTGTATGCATGTTTGCCTACATGTATGTATGTATGTATGTATGTATGTATGTATATATGTATGTAAGTGTATCATTTTATACCAAATTGGTAAGAAGAAAATGTTAGGTCCATTGAGATAGGAGTTACAGACTGTTGTGAAACTGCCATGTGGAAACTAGGAAAGTCCAGTGTTTTTAGAAGTATAGTGAGTACTCATAACTGATGAGCCATCTCTCCATCCTTCAGATGTTAGGCTTTGTACACTGCTTCATTTATTAGTCCTACAGAGGTTGAGTACCAAGTTAGATAAATAGACATAAAGAAGATGGCACTCTTCCAAAGAAATAGAGGTAGAATGTATGATAATAAAGTGAGAAATGAAAAATTGAACAAAGAGATTAAATGGGATTGAGAATGAGAAGACAGGGTAGAGGAGTTCTACGAAGGGTAACTAATATTAAAAACTTTTTGAAAAATCAGTATTGAAATTTCCTAATGTAAACTTTTCCAAAAATATTCACATATGAAGACTTTAAATACTTTCCATACGATGGAGGAAATACTTCATGAAGTCCCAAATGAAATCTCCAGTACAAGAAATTGGAAACAACTTTTCAGATCATTGGACAGGATGAATTCATAGATTGCTGAATCTAACAATTGAATATCAATTAAAAATGATCTTTGTTACTTCCCAAAACTTGACAGTAAAACTCTAGAGAAACAAACACCACATACCTAGGATATAGAAAGTAGAGAAATCTAGTTGCTAATAAGCTGGAAGTTTCATCCTTACTGTCTCTCTTATAATGCCAGAAGATTCTATGAATGCAACCAGAGGAGCAAAGTAATCATTATTCTCACCAAGCTATTAACCCTGATAACTGCAGTAATGGCTTGCCTGTCAAGATATGCCCAATGGTATAGTAATGGCACAAATATTAGTTCAGTGTGCTGGCTAGGTTTTATCAACTTGATACAAGCTATGGTCATCTTGGAAGAGAAAATTGCTAGAAAATTACTGGCAGAATATTGTCATAAGGGTAAGTTGATGGATCAGTTTCTTGATTTGTGTTTCATTTAGGAGTGCCTAGCCCTCTATGGGCAGTGCCACCCCTGGAAAGGTTGTCCTGACCTGTACATAACATGTAACTGAGCAAACTGGAATGAACAAGCCACTAAGCAAAATTCATCTTTAGTTTCACTTCATTTAGTCCTTCCATAAATTTGTTTTAATTCATGTCCTGCTTTCCTTAAGCATGTAGTGTTATGGGAAATACAAGCCAAAATAACTCCTCTCTTCCCAAAATAATTCTGAATTTTGGATTGGATTTGTTACCAGAGTAATAACTAGCAAACCAGGATAGAGGTCAAGCAGCAATTTTCTGATTAGATTTATAGCCCACTTCTCCAGATGCGTCCCTTTCCTAATACCATCAACAAAGCCAAGAGCATGGGCGAGCATGGGCATTAATAGGTCTTGGACTCTAGTGGAGAAACTACTACCATTATGCTGATAAGTACACATAGAATTAAAATGACTTCTAATGATTTATCTCTATGCTCATATATTAGTAGTGCCTTGTAGTCCTTATCAGAGATGATTCTTTGTAATGGATTACTAAATGCACAAGGTTATAGCTGGTCAACATGCAGAAAATAACTTGGAATGTTCATTTCTAAATGTGCAATCTATAGCATACCCAGTCTCTCAAATCTTAGGAACCTTCATAAAAGGTTTTTCATAAAAGAGGGAGCAGAAAGATTAGGACAGAATCAATTGCTGGAAGAATTCCAGGAAATATTGCTTTCAAGGAATTAATAGGGAAGGAGCATATAGGAACTCAGTAGTTGGGGAAACATGCAATAGGCCTCCCAAGCTCAAGCCAGAAAAAATCCACACAAATGAGGGGAGGTAAGAACAAAGTCCACATTGAGATGAGAAGCAGCAGATAACTTTGTGATATTAGGAGTCAGTTCTCATTAACTGTAACTGAGCAAACTGGAATGAACAAGCCACTAAGCAAAATTCATCTTTAGTTTCACTTCATTTTGTCCTTCCATATATTTGTTTTAATTCATGTGGTGAATTAAAGGGTGTGGTATCTGGTAGATCACACCAACAACAGTCCAGGTTAGACCTCACACCCAGTAGCTGGACAAACAAACTGAATTTTATGGTTTTAAATGGGAAGATGAAGTTTGATAGAGAAGTGAAGTAGGGAGGGGTTCAGGAGGATTTAAGGGAGGTGAATTAAAGTGATAATATCACATTGTATGACACATTCAAAAAATTATGAAACATTGTTTTGAAAAGTGGATAGTAGAGGAAAATACATGGCATTGACTCCTGGCCTGCATATACATATGCATGCAAGCCCCCACACATAAACAAACACATATATATGTACACATACATTAAAACACAAAGTAACAATTGTCTACTTTTCCTGAAATATAAATAATGTGGTTATACCCTAAAGTTTATATAAGTTTACTGTATATATTCACATCTGTTCTTTCTTTTTTCTTCATTTTTTTTAAAGAATTTTGATTGTTGATCATTTTATTGTCTTTAAGAAATAAAAACACCCTAGGAATCTATATTTGAGGAGAGATGCCAGTAAATGGCAAATCCCACAAACACTCCCTCCCTCCACTTTAACATGTCTATTGAGGTTACTATCTTTATGATTTTGTTGAGGAACTGGTATTCACCAGCTAAGCACCACCTCAGTAATCACAGAAAGTATGGCTTTCATAGGTGATCAAATAATGAAGCTCAAGTCTTTATTTAGGGAATCAAGGTGTTTATTAAAAAGAATCAAAGAAATATATTTTTACTGGTACAAGGAAGCAGGAAGCAGTTGTCATCTTTTGGTCACAGAACAGTCCCTCATGAAATTCCATACTTGTGACTTAATCTGGGATTCTTTGGCCTGGTTATTTTCAAGACATCAGTTTGCATTTATATAATTTATGACATGATCATTTATAGTGTTTTGTAATGAGTTGTATATTTTAGATATTAATATAACACATGATTATGTTTATATGCAAAATATACATTATATATAAACACTGAAGCTGGTGAGACATAAATTTACAAGATTTATTGTTTTCTTCCATTTTCAGATACATTTTTCTCTCCTCCATAGTCATTTAGAAAATATGCATCCATGGCCTATTCTTAACTAGATTTTTCCATGTATAAAAGGAGACTTGATATTCAAGAGTAAGAGAATATTGATCAAATCCTATCCACATTTTAGCACAAAAAGCTTACCCTTCTAAAATATATTTTCTTGCTGGTATTCCAATAGTATATATTTTAAAAAGTGATGTTTGTTTACCAAATCATCAATTTTTGAGGAAATTGGATTCCCTTTTCTTCCCTATAGAATTTTCACTCTGTATTCTCCATTCATACTGTGAATTAATCCAATCTGATTTCCTTCAGAAAAAGTCATAAAACCTGAATTTGTCATGGAGTTATGAATTGCTGCTAAATTTATAAGATTTTCTTCTATACTTTTTCTAAGTTTCTTAAAGATGGACTGTACCTTACATATTATTATTTGAAAGTAATTAAAACAAGATAAATGACACTTCTAGAGTCCACGAAAATTTGCTGATATGTCCTCATTTGTGATAATTGTTGCTTCTTTAGCAATAATAACATAGTAAATAAATGGACCTTTTCTTGTAGCCATAATCATCCAATTACTAAGGAATTTTGTGTTTCAGGAAGGGCAGATCATTCCTAAATATAAAAATTGATATTTATATATATACATATAAAAACTCTAATTTATTTCTATAACTTTAAAATACTTTTGCCTGTTTGTATCATGTACCCAATCTTAAGTATTTGAAGTACAGATTATGCACATCATGTAGTTCTATTAACAAAATCAAGTCATGTTAATATCTCATCACAATATACTAATTACTTTGAGTTAATGTTTTTAAATTTGTTTAATTAAAGGTTATCCTTTTGTTTGGAAAAATGCTGAGCTTTCTGGATACATAAACATAACAGATGGTCATTTGATGAAGGCTGACTAATATATTGGGTTTCTCCTCTATTTAGCAAGACTTTTGTATAGGGGCAATAACATTTGATTGTAGCATAGTTCTTTAAGGGAAAATCAGAAGAAATATCACATGCTAAGAAAGTAATCCATAGGAATGGAGGGGTAACAATACGAGAAGTTTAAGCAACTACAAGACTAGTGTTATGTCACTCAAAATGTATTGCAAATATATTGATATATTTCATATTAAAATGTATTTTATATAGAATTGAATAAATATAAGCTTGAATAGATTTCCAAAATTATTAAATATATAACAGTGACTTATATTGAAAATCCTTAGATTTTAGAAATTATATTAAGTTATTTGTGCTTTTTATAGTTGACCAATGTTAATTAGATGTACTATGTATTTATTTAGCCCTTAATTTCATAATATTTTCATTAATGCATAATTTACTTAATTAGTTATGAAGAGATAAATGAAGCATGAACTTGCACCATAAATGATAAATATAATAATTCTGTTGTATTTAAATTACTAACATGAAATATTTTTATTACTATTTTATGTTAATGAAACTTAAAATTGTATTTGCCTGACTTTATCAATATTTTAGTATGTGAAATAATGTAAGTGCTCTGATTTTAGGAATGTCACTTATTCTCAGTTTGTTTGAATAGGATTTTTTCTATCCTAATGATCAAGCTGTGACAGAGCAAGATAGTGCACAGATTCTTGTACCTTGTATTCTTCCTGAGACCGTTTTTAGTTGAAATAGAACTTAATCTTGTTGGAACATCCTTTAGAAAAATCACTCAACTGTATTCTAGGAAACATAGCTCACGATCTCAGCTAGCTTATTTCAGCTTCAGTTAAACTGTCTGAAGTTAAATCACCTCAGAGCTAAGTGATTACCTTAGTTTATATTAAACTGCTTGTAATGGTTGACTTTTTGGTCTTCCTATGGGCTTGCCTTCCCCTTCAGTTCCTTCAGTCATTTCCTTAACTCTTCCAGAAGAGTCCCTGACCTCAGTCTAATGGTCAGCTATAAGTATCTCCATCTGTCTCAGTCAGCTCCTGGTCGAGCTTCTCAGAAGATAGACATACTTGGTTCCTGTCTGTGAGCACAATATAGCATCAGTAATAGGGTCAGAGTTTGGTGCCCACCCATGGGAGGAATCACAAGTTGGGCTAGTCACTACTCAGCAATTCCTTCTGTCTTTGCTCAACTTTTGTCCCTTCCTTTTTTTTTCTTAGACAGGAATAATTCTGCATCACAAATGTTGAAGGTGGGTTGTTGTCCCCACCCCTCCATTGGAGGCCCAGTCTAAATAGTAAAGGTGTGCTCTTTAGGTCCCATCTATCACCTGTTGGGCATTTTGGCTCAGGTCACTCCCACTGAGTACTGAGAGCTTCTCACATCCCATGTCTCTGGAACTTTTCTACATATTCCCAGGTCTCCTGCACCCCCCCAACCCGGGCAGCTACATATCCCTTTTCCTGGCCCTCTTGGTTTCTCTCATGTCTCTCCCCACATTTGATTTTGCTTCTCTTTCTCACTCTTCTTCCACCCAGGTCCCTCCTTCCTTCTGCCTCCCATGATTATTTCATTTCCCATTTTAAGTCGGATCGGAGCATCCTCAATTGGCCCCTCCCTCTTGTTCAAGTTCTTAGGGTCTATGGAGTATATCATGGGTATTCCATACTTTTTGTATAATATTCACTTATCAGTGTGCACATACCATGCATGTACTTTTTAGTCTGGTTTACCTCACTCAAAAGATATTTTCTAGTTAGATCCATTAGCCTACAAAATTCATGATGTTCCCATTTTTAATAGCTAAATATTACTCCATTGCATAAATGAATTACTTTCGGTGAGGGACATCTGCATTTCTTCCAGTTCCTGACTATTACAAATAAGGCTGCTATGAACATAGTAGAGCAAGTGTCCTTGTGGTAATGGTAGAGCATCTTTTGGGTCTGTGCCCAGAAGCAGCAAAGCAGAGTCTTTATTTCCAATTTTCTGAAGAACTACTTGATTTCCAGAGTGATTGGACTCCAGAGAGCTACCAGACACCAAGCCACCTACCAAAAGGAATACACAGGCTGGTCTCAGGCCCCCAGCACCTATGAATCACTGACTTCTCAGGCGCCTGTGAGAGAGGATGTGCCTAACACAGAAGTGACTTGATGACCAAGAGAAGAAAAATGCTGGAAGAAGGGGGACCCTCTGAGCAGGGAAGCAGATAGGGTAAAGAACTCTTTGAGGGGAAACTAGAAGGGAGAAACATTTGAGATTTAAATAAGATAATTAATAAAAATATTTCACTTGAAAAAATAAAAACAAAAAATAAAAACAGTTTGCTTGCACTAACAGTTTGCTTGCATTCCCCTGTAGCTGCTGAGTGAGACAGCAGGATAAGGATTTGCCTTTAAATCCCCTTACCATAAACACTTAGTGCTATGCTTGGTCCAGAATACCAAAGTATAGTTTTAGGCAGCTAGAATAAAGACCTTAAGTTGGATCTAAATTGTTTCTGAGTGGTAGTCTATGGCGGGCTCCATGTATCACAGCAACATCAAATTTGTTCCTTAGTTCATATAAAACAAAAAGTAAACTAAGTTTGTGGAATAAAAATAATATATCCAAATGACCTATTGCTCACTTCAGTAGAGATATTTTATCTTTGCATCTGAATACTTTACTTCACTAATCCCAGTTATATAGTTCAGAAAAGTAACATTGGAAATTTTAATGCATGCCTTCTACTGTTAAGCTGCTGTCTTAACCTTATCTCCTGCAGGTAATCATTCCAAGAACATGAAATAGAAAGAGCTACCCCAGTATATATCTATATCTATGTCTATGTCTATGTCTATGTCTATGTCTATGTCTATGTCTATGTCTATGTCTATGTCTATGTCTATGTCTATGTCTATACCTATACCTATGTCTATGTCTATACCTATACCTATGTCTATATCTATGTCTATGTCTATGTCTATGTCTATGTCTATGTCTATGTCTATGTCTATACCTATACTATACCTATACCTATATCTATATCTATATCTATACCTATAGAATACCTATATCTATACCTATATCTATATCTATACATATACCTATATCTATATCTATAGATTTATCTATCCTGTTACACAGCTCTCTTCTCCTCCGTGTTTCTCTGTTACTTTTCTGAATAAAATGTCTAATCAGTTTCCCAAAATATTGGAAGGTGAAATTCCTGTTTAATTTTATTCTTAAAAGAATTAGGAAAAGCTCCATGCCAAATACACTTTGATTCCTTCCAAAGAAAGAAAAAAAAAGATGAATGCATTTTACTATATCAATAGAACTATTCAAAGAGTGTTTACTTTAGATTTAAGTGTGTTTGTGCACATGTGTTATCTAAAATGTTCAGCATTTCCACAAACGCTATAAAATATACACAAAGAAAACAAAGTGCTGAGGACAACATGGTACAGAAAGGCTTAATGCCCTCTCAACAGACTTTTAAAAGCACAGGTGTGAGCTGTGATTTAGCCACAAACTGTATGAAGAACAGCAAATAATCTCAGAGGGAGATTTAGAGCTCTCATTTCTCCAAGACTTAGTGATTCAATTACCATTAGAGTCATGTGGAAAGGGACTTTCATTTAACTCTAGACAGTGTAATTTAAAATGTTTATCACATTTATAATATTCTACACACTCTGTTTTTGTTTATAGACTCTCATAGGACAACAGTCAGTAAAAGATAAGTTTTCAAGCATAAAAATACTGTGTAAACAATATAGGTGAATAAAGAAATACCACACAAACACATACTCTATTAATTTGACTCTTTAATACATCCTAATTTCTTTGCAATTTCATTTATTCAAGTTAAACATACAGTTTCCACTGAGTTAAATGTATAGTACAGGGGAAAGGGTGTTAACTTGTTCTACTGTTTCCAAAATGACATTTTTAGTTGTATATACAATATAATGTTCTAATTTGTTTGTATCTGTGTATTTATGTGTGTTTGTGTGGGTTTGTCTGTGTGTGAGTGTGTGTGTGTGTGTGTGTGTGTGTGTGTGTACAGAGACATGCAAGGACCATACTGAAAGAATGAAGAAAGTTAAAAAGAGAGGTGAATATGTTTTTTTTATTAGATATTTTCTGTATTTACATTTCAAATGTTATTCCCTTTCCTAGTTTCCCCCCAAAACCCCTTATCCCTTCCCTCCTCCCTCAACTAACCAACCCATCCTCTCCCACTTCCTGGCCCTGGCATTGCCCTATACTGGGGCATCAAGCCTTCACAGGACCAAGGGCCTCTCCTCTCATTGATGACCAACAAGACCATCCTCTGCTACATATGTGAAATATGTTCTTTTTATTCTGATACACACATTACTCATATCTTGTATTCTCTCTATATAGGTGCTCTCACACAGGAGCAGGTGAGGGTACACAGAGGACATGTAGTTCTACATGATTCTTTCTTTTGACTTCTAAACACAGTATCCAGTTTAAAAGACCCTAGTAAAAAAAATTCCATATAAATCAATTTTGTCCTTATTACTGATACTATCAGGTCTATATTAACATAAAGATAATCATTAATCCTAACTTTTAATTATATTTTAGTGTTTCTTTAAAAGCTTAAATTTTATTTTTATGTGTACATGTTCTCCCACTAGGTAATAAATAAACTGGAAATAGAGAGTATTAGTATTATCATCTAAATAATTCTCTCACACTATTAGTGGGAAAAAATTTAAAACATTGTAAATGAGTTCTTATTTTAAAACTTAGTAGTATACACTGGTTTCTCAATGAGAAATATAAATGAGAAGGGATGGCCACTCTCAATATTATAATTTACTATTAAATGATATATGTCTCCAATCACTAAGAGAACTCAATTTAAATAAGTCCATGACTGAATTCACATCTCTCCTTTATAGGAAAATTCTCTTGCCATGTAAGAATCCTCTTTCCTCTCATTTTAATTCTACAAAGAAAAACTGTAGTACATGTGTCACATGTATTCCCCAATGTACTCATGTCCCTTTACCATGATATTGTTGCCCTTTGGTAATTTCCATAGAATTGCTTCCGGTACTCTTTATAATGTACTGTGTTAAAAGTAAAATCTATATACCATAAGAGATATATTAATAAAACTTATTATAAGTTACCACATATGCTTGCATTTCTTAGGTGTTATTGTCTAGGTGGTAAGCAACATTTTATAGCTCTTGGATGCTTAATCTCAATGAGAATAGGATCAAATACAAAATATGCTGGGGGAAGTTCTAGTAAGCAAAGTAATGCACTTTACTTGTACTCTACTAATACCAATGGCTAAAATTAAAAAACATAGTCATGCGTATTACCAAAGAGGCTAAAGATTATACTGTAACCATCAGAAGTGGAAATCTCTAACACTGGTTAAAACCTGGTGGAGTCCTCTCTCTCTCTCTCACTCTCTCTCTCTCTCTTTTTCCATTCCTACCTGAGTATGTATGTGTGTGTGTGTGTGTGTGTGTGTTTAGTTTAAAAGAATAAGTTGTCTGCCTTAAACTGAGTGTGTAAAGTGTGACTCAATGAACCAGAATATGGGCAAAGTTCCATTAATAACCAAATCATGTCCTACAATTCATTTCTTTAGCAAATAAAGCTGGTAATATCCTTTAGCATTATTTCTTAAATATTATGAAATTAAGCCATTGTCCTGACTTCAGTATGAACTTTAAAATTGTCAATGGCTGATTTAACCAAGAATGATCCCCCTGCCTTGTTTCTCATCTTTTGTGAAACTATTTTATGCCCTTTGCTATTTTATGTGCAACCTAAAGCTGACACAGCTATAGTTGCAACTATGGATATTTGCACACTTTACTGTCTAAGATTTCTTCTACTCAATTTCCTCTATTATCTGCTTACATTACAAATATTTCTTAGTTAAGTAGTGTCTGTTTTTCTTTTAACATTCTGTATTAGATGCACTGTGTAGTTTCTGAAATTGTCCAGGTCAAATGCTTTCTTCAGTCTTCAAGGTGCTTACAACTTACTTCTTGGACACATTAAAATCACCACAGATGATTAGGACAAAAGAAATGTATCCCCTTATAGATCTGTAAAAGAAAATTCAAGAGAAAGTTTTCATCATAACAACTGTTGACTAGCAAACACACTTCATGTTTTATTTCCTGATTCAACTGCTTTTAACAAATACTGTTGCATAGTACAATGATAACCAAACCTCCTTAACCCATAGCTTATACAAATTATTTTCATTTCCTTTGTGAAATTATTTGAACTGTAATTGAATTGAGAATACATGTTAACTGAGAAAACAAATATGCTATTTGTCAGCTCTATGTGACATTTTCATAATAGTAATATGTAATATACAGCCCTGCCATTTGACAAATACATGTGCCTGATATCTGGAAATGTGAGCACAGTCACTGAGTTAGACATTCCCTATGCAAAGTATTCTAAATTGCATCTCAATGCTTTCTTCAATAAATAAAATGTTTGAAAATAATGATCAAACAGTACATTGAAAGTATTGTCCAAGGTTTTTCATGTGAGTAAATATGGAAAGTGCAAACATTGCTATGCCTGAGACAGATTACCAGCCCCTTCAGGGTAAGGGCAAACATAGTACATTTTCTAAGACCAATAAATAAATAAATAAATAAATAAATAAATAAATAAATAAATAAATAAAAAGAAAAAAAAAACAATGTGGAGAAGACTTTTCAAAGAACACCAAAATTTATAAAAGACTATCCTGGAATTTGTATAGGAATGTTAAATAGAGATGGGAAGAATGTCTAAAAATAGGAACACTATAGTATGATGGTAAGAAGTACATACCATAATAAAACGAGCCTAGTCAACCAGAGTATATTGAACTAATATGAGGCAAGATAAATTTCTACAGAAAAAAATAAATAAATAAAATATTATATCAAGTGTTTAGAAAAAAATATTCTTTCTGGTCTTTACAAAAGTGTCGGCGGTCCAAATTTGAAAAGACAATTGATGAACAGATAGTTGCCTAGGGAAGAGAGTTTTCAATACAGAGCTCTTGCCTAGCTTCCATCAGCATAGTTCTCTGTATTCATTCAGATCAAGTATTAAAATTATCGTAGACAGGAAACTCACTGGACAGAGAAGAGCATCTGTAGAGTTGCAAGAAATGTGTTTTAAAAGTATCCTGAAATAAGTTGTTGCTCTGTAGAAAAATCTAAGAAATGAAAACCAAAGCCCAATCAAAAAACTACCACATATATGAATTTAATGAGTTTTAAATGAGATAGAAAACAAGTTAAAAGGAAGTTGAGAAATGAACACAATCTGTTATAACAAAAGTGAATGTGAAAGGTGATGCCAAGAGAATTAAGTAAAAAGTATAAGTATAACCTGTTTATGAGAAACAAAATCGTGATGACCAAACCTGAACACAAATTTATGAATGGGCTAAATATACATCCATGAGAGATTAGCAAGTGTTAATTAATTAAGTTAGAGGACAATTTCTATCTAAACCTTGCATAGTTCTTACAACTAACTGTATGTATTTATTTTTAAATGTCAGGCACTAAAGTACACGTGACTTATTTCACAGAATGCAAATGAATGTCATCAAATCCCTATTGTCTATGTAAAATTTACAGTTCATGGATTTCCTGAAATGTTGCTTAAGCATGTATGAACTGCAAAACTGACATTTGAAAGCAAGATATTTTTTTTACTGGCAGGTTTAAGGGCATGCTAGTTAAATGGGGTACTTAGCTCAGGTTCAGGATGGGTCAATTTTCACAATTATAGTGTCAATGATTTTAAATATTCCATCATTTGAAAAGCAAAACTGTCATAAATAGAAACTCATATAATAAATGCATTAATACTAAATATTTAATGTTATATTTTTAAAATATGAAAGTTGTTGGCACTTTAATTTCTAATATACAGACATACAATCCTAGTTTATTATAATTATTCTAAGAGTTAAGAATGAGAATGTTGTTCTTACCTTTCCCTAGCAGAGATTAAAATCAATTAATTGAAATTTATAAAAAAATAAATGATAAAACTGTATTTTAACATTTATTACATTTCTTGTAAGTTCTTTTTTCAAATCAATAGAGGCCCTGAAACTTAGCAGGTGTTTAGAACAACAGCTGTTTCTTAGCAACTCTTCCAACTATGGCTTTGCTCAGTTTAATCCTGAGGAGGATTCTTGAAGTCTAATTTGAGCTAATCCTCTGTGTTGAACTACAGCATTTATCACAGCAGTGGTTTTAGCTGAAGCAGCTGTTGGACTGGAATGATGTTTCTTTGTATATTGTTCAGGGAGAAGGTGATAACTCACAATTCTTATCCCTACTGTTGGCTAAAGACTTCTCATTAGAAGACTTTAGACAATGTGTAGGTATAATTCTCCAGATTTCTTACCTTGTATAATTCTCCAGATTTCTTACCTTGGTTTGTGTTATGTCCGAACTCTCATCAAAGTCTCAGTGTTCTTTGTGGGATATCCACAGTCTTGTGTAGCAATGCCACAAGAGATGCAATAAAGTGTCACCCTCATCTTGTATTACTACTCCTTCACAAGTACTGTTGTCCTCCTAGTGAGCTTATACAATGACATTCTGTAACTCATAGTCTCTTTAGAGAACATACAATTTAATGAAAGTTCACATTTTAATGAAATGCCTATTGACATAGCATGGAAAATTAGCCATTCTAAATAGAAGTCTGTGAACCAGACAGAGTTCTTACCCACATTCTTAATAGCAAAATAATTCAAAAACACAAGTAATCAAAAATGCACCAGCAAATACAGCAGGATAGGAACTTTAGAGCCTTCTCTGATAGTATTATATATAATGGATTTTTTATTACAAGACAGGCCCAAGAGAAGCTTGAAGGCAGTTGTGTTAAGTATCTCTGGCTACTTACATCATTTTGGTTAATTTTTGTGTTTTGAAATTATAGTATACTTATACCATGCCTTCTGCAATTTCTTTCCTCCATCTATTTTCTCTCTTCCCCTCACTTATTTTCTTTCAAGTTCCTGATCTTTTGTTACATCTTTTTGGGTGTGTGTTTGTATTGGGGTGTGTATTGCTAAATATATGAACAGTATGCACAATATTGCCTGCACGTATGTTTTCAGGGTGACCATTTGGTATTGGATAACGAATTGCTGTGCTCATTCCTGGAGATAATGATTTCTCCTAGATGTCTCTAACATTCCTGGATGGTGTTATATTTGTTTAGATTATGTTTAGGAAGCCACATCAGTGAGACTTCATGGGTATAGTTTCTCTGATACGTCTAAAAGATACAAATCAAAACAAACATCATGTTTTCTGGGTCTTGCAATGTTTCTGTCCCTCATTTTCATAATGATCTCCAATCTTCAGGTGCACGAGTTGTGGAATAGATGTATCATTTGGAATTAGGCTCCATTACTCTACATGTAGATCAATTGTGGTTTTCCATAATGATCTTGTCTGTTATAAAAAGAAGTTTTCTTGATGAGGGTTGAGGACTACACTTGTCTGTGGGTTTGGGATTTAAAGATACATATTTTGAATGTGGTAAAGGATTATGTGCGTTTACTATAGTAGCTGTTGCATCTTCTCCTACGAGATCCATGACTATTGCTGGGTATTTGTTACTTTTCCAGTGATAAGGATGTTTTCTTTCTTGTTGAGCTTGCCCTAGTCTAATTAGAAACCTTTTGGTTACTTACAATCTCTAGATGTTATTATTAGATCTTTCCTGTTATCCATGCATACTGTTGTTTTTGTTCTTAGGAAGCATAGCTGGGTACAAAAGAGGAACAAGAGATGTGAGAGAGTATAGAGGAAAGAGGACAGGAGGATGATCAGAATTTATCTCCTCCACTATGGATTTTGAACTTCCCTGTCATGTTTTTTATGTGTGTGGTGCATGCTCTAATTGAAGCAGTGAAATGTAAATGGATTCTATTATGCTCTCCTTCATCTTTTCTGTGTAGTCATCCAGCTCTCTTTGAGGACAATTGATTAGATTATTGGGTTTCCACTTCATTCATTTCTAGTTCTGTCCTATTATATTTTATTTTCAAGAAATATATATTCATATATTGATAAGTTGCAGCATCTAAAATTAAAGTACAACTCAGAGGAAACACATTCATAGCTCTAAGAGAAATAACATACAGTTATCAAGCTACAGAAGGCACTTACTGTCAATTAGCAGTGGGAATTTTGGAACACATTGTGGGTTCCTCTCTTTGTTCTGCATAGATGGGAAATCTTCTCTCATCCGTGTTGGGAATGTTCTTTGGAATCTGATGTGATAGTGCAGAGACTTCTTCCTTTCTGGTGGAGACAGGACACATCTCCTCTTGTGCATGGACACACTTTGTCCCAAAGCCTCCTGTTACACTCTGTTCTTTCTGTTTTCCTAAACTCTAATAGAACTAAGTGATGAACCATAATAAACAAATAAACAAAAAAAAAAATAATAGGATAGGAACACAGAGAGGAATTCTAGATTTATTCAATGATATTTATATTCTTTAAAGTTGTGGGCATTGGTAGAGAGAGACATTTACAGAAGTTTACATTTATCCTAGGTGCTCAACATTACATTGGATAATCGTGTTCATTTGCCTGACCCTGCAAATAGCAGTGTTGTTGAATATTATACTAAATGTTACAGTGTAACAACATTTTAGCTGTTTCATATAGAGTTTAACCTATTTGGCTTCACTGCAGCTACATTTGAGAACTTTGCACTATATAATTGTACTAAAATGCTTCTTCACTCACCAACTTTCTTTCTTACTAGCTCACCATCAATCAGTACGAAGGTTAAATTTCTCTGAATCACTTAGATGAGACTGAGTCAAATGCATTATTCTAACACTTTTCTGTCATTGAAATCAACTTAAACTGAAACTTTGTTAAAGTCTACTTAAATTAAAACAACTTTTACATATTGAGCAACAGAATATTTCCAGATTTTTGGGTTTAACTTTGAGCATTGCTATTATGAAGAAAAGACTGAGATTTGTTAATAGCTATAATTAATATCTGTGACATTCTATGGTGCTTTAGACATTAAAAATATCTTTCATTATCAACCACTGCTTTCTCCTTCCCAAATAAAGATAATTCTGCCTTGTCTGAATCTATCTTTTAGCACTTTTTTTCCTGTGTTACTTGTACAAGAGAAAAATTATGGTGGTGAAAAAAGGCCTTAAAATACTTGGAAGAAGAATTTTATAAATTTGTATGGATAAATTACTATTTCTTTAATGGTGTCACTTAGAATCTAAGAAAAATAAAAGTATTATTTTCATATTTTGATTATTATTCTCTTATATTTTATATAGATAAGATTCTGAAGAAGAAAATCATATGAACTAGAATGATGGCCCAGTAGTTCAGAATTCTTGCTTCAATTCCAGTGGACTTGAGTTTAATTTGCAACACCTTGTTGTGTGGCTCACAATCAACTGTAACTACAGATCCATGTGATTTTGTATACTCTGTTTCCATGGGCACCTGTACACAGGTAGCTTACATTCCCATAGACACCAAAAACCCAAATATAAATGAAAACAAAAATTTTGTTTTCTGAAAACTCATGTATTATTCATTTTGTATTTTTTAACCTATAATAACATATTTGAAGTTGACTGTTATATTTTTTGAACAATAACATAAAAGTAATAAATGTTTATGTGATAATGGATTTGATCCAAATTTAGAATGAATAGAACATAATTTCTACATCATTTATTATTAATTATAATTGTATAATTAGAAATAAAACTGATACCTTAAACTGCTTCTTAAATATACTAATAAAACTTAAGATACTAACAGGAAAAAATTCTAAATAAATTTTTGGTTTATTTGAATCACTAAAATAGCATAACATACAGGATCTTTATTTTAATGTTTAACTACTTTGTAACATTTTAAAAATTAGAATGTTCCAATACCACATCTGGGGAATAATCTCAATTTCAAATTATCTATCAATAATCTAATAAAGAATTTTAAATAGTTCATGACTAAATATGCATAAAAACATTCCCTGTACACACTTTTGCAATATATTAGCACCAGCTAAGCACTTAACATATAATCCTAAAAATATTTTGCTAAAGAGTATTTGATATTAACACAGAACATAATTTCCATCTTCATATTCAGGTTCCTTATAAACATGAAAACAGATAAAAGTGTGTACAGCCCTATAAATATAGTATTATAATTTAAGAAATAGAATAATTGTAGTATTCATTTGCTTTATAACATGTTACATTATTTATAATTTACATTAATATTTATCAATAACAGTTGGGAACCATGAGAGCCCTGAGATAAATATCCTGCCCCAGCTAATTGAGAACCCGGAGATTAACATCCTGCCTGACAATCACAAGGATGTGAACCCTGAGATTAACATCCTGCCTGACTCACAAGGATCCGGCTTGGCCCTGGGAAAAGAACATTCACGGAAATCCACCCCCTCTCCACCTGTCATCCACCCGCTCCCCACCTGTCACACTCGAGCTCAACCCCAGAAGATCTTGTAAACTTCCATCTCCCTCCTTCCTCTCCCCCTCCTCTCCAAGATTTTTGCCTTAAATATGGTTGGCTGCACTAAGTAAACGGCTCTTGACAAGCAATGCTTCC
>NW_022196914.1:11228305-11229342 GCF_008632895.1 Mastomys coucha
TCTGCACCTCTGTGGTCCACACGCAAAGACCCCCCTCTCTACTCCTCTTTCTCTCCCTTTACTTCTCCCCTCTAGGTATCCCCCGTGTTCCTCCTGTCATTCTTCAAGTTGTTTCTGTAGAGTTAAAGCCCAGCTTCATTCTCAGATTTCTGATGCTGCAGAGATCGTCCACCTCCAAAAAACGACTTTCACTTTTAACCTCTCATTTTTCCTGAGTGCCCGGTCCAGTCCCTTCTCTTGCCTTCCCTGTTACTTGTTCACAATCCCATCCTGACCCCTCCTCTCCCTCCTCCACCCCACAAGATGATACCAGGGACCCCTACTCCTCTTCCGATGCCCCCACCTGTGATCGGTCTCCCTTGCGGGCTCCCTCTGTCCACTCTGAGAGGTCCAGTAATAGAGATCAGGAGAGTCTCACCAGTTCTGATTCTGAATCTAGCGGGGGAGAAGATGCCCCTCCCACCATATTCCACCGGTTAAAATTTAAGAAACTTGAGAAATTGAATCCTGCGGTCCATAATTATGGGCCTAATGCCCCCTTTACTCTCTCCCTTTTGGAGGATCTGGCAGAGGGCGGCCACTTGACACCTAATGAGTGGATTACCACAGCTCAGTCAGTCCTCACTCGTGGCCAGTTCCTTGCATGGCGTCCCGATTGGGCCGACCGTTGCTGAGACACCATTCAAAAAAATTATCAACAGGGGCAGTGCACAGCCCCAAAATGGTCCCTAGACAAATTGTTGGGCCAAGGCAAATACTCCACAGATGAAAAGCAGCGCGCTTTCTCCCTCGGCCTTTTGGCTCACTCTAGCTCTGCTGCCCTTGCAGCCTGGAGGAGCATCTCCTCCCCTGGAGCACTTCTCTCCTCCATGACCAAGATCTTGCAAGGGCCCCAAGAACCTTTCAGCGATTTTGTTGCTCGCCTTCTAGAGGCAGCCGAGAGATCTCTTGGTCCAGTAGAGACTACTAATAACAAACTTCTTACACAGCTTGCCTACGAGAATGCCAACTCTGCCTGTAAGGTGACCTTACGAGGT
>NW_022196914.1:11230175-11238301 GCF_008632895.1 Mastomys coucha
ATTTTTACCAATAATACTTCCATGGCTGTCTCTGCCTCAGGCCCTGAGAGTGGCATAACTGTTCAGTCCATTTCTGGGATTGGCACACAAGGATCCGGCTTGGCCCTGGGAAAAGAACATTCACGGAAATCCATCCCCTTTCCACCTGTCATCCACCCGCTCCCCACCTGTCACACTGGAGCTCAACCCCAGAAGATCTTGTAAACTTCCATCTCCCTCCTTCCTCTCCCCCTCCCCTCCAAGATTTTTGCCTTAAATATGGTTGGCTGCACTAAGTAAACGGCTCTTGACAAGCAATGCTTCCTTGAGTCCTGTCGTCTCTCTCGCCCATTCTTTATTCACAGGTTGTGACCCTCCTCGTTCCCTCGAATAACGTGACCTGCAGGCCAGGTCAAATAACTGTGTTAATTAAGCCCAACACAGAGTATAACATCTTTCCCTTAACTATTTCCACACCTGACCTTTAAAGAAAGCCATCACCATTTATAAATTCTGTTGTATAATACTTTTCTGAATTTTTGTCATCTTTTTCCACAAATGCCCCACCTTCTCATTCAACTATCTCTCAACATGTTGTTTTTAGTCTAATATATTTGATTGTAAGCAGCTATTACATCTAAGAAAATTAATCTTAAGAAATAGACATTCCTATAAACTCCATATACACTAATATGTAGGAGACAGAGTTATGTTTTGAGAATATACTTCTATGCTTATGTTGGTTTGGTTTTAATTAAAAAAAAAACTATTCTATTTTCATCAATGCAATAATGCACATTGTATTGTGTTTGATCTATACATTTGCAATGGAATCGTGTTCAATGTATTGAATCATATAATAGTACTATTCTCTTTTCCTGAACAGGGCTTGTTGTTCTATTAAAGAAAAAAGAAAAGAAAATAAAAAAAAAATGAAAATTACAAGTTCCTCTTTTATCATAAGGTGTAGCAATAATCAATAACAATTCCAAAACATCATGTTTGAGTATTGTGAAATTCTGAGATCTTTATAAATTTGAATAACATAGACACATTTGCCTATTTTTCCAACTGAAATACTGAGTAAATTATAAATCCATAGGCATTGAATAATGATGACTTATGGGTTGGTCCTAAAGAGATGTCAAAATATAGTTTTGTAACCACTTCTGAGAAAATCAATAGTATTAACAAATTTTAGGGTAAACTATGAGTAAGGAACTATGTTCTGCTCATTTTTACTGAAGGAAAATTACATGATCCATAGTTAAAGCCATTGGAATGGATTTTGTGTAGACTCATCTATTAAAATAGAAGAGAAGTCAAATAGGGAACAAAATTCAACCTTACTAATCTACATGAAGGAGGTACACATACAGTAAAGTGAGCTAGGGAGGACAAGGGCCAGAGAACCTGAGATGGATTACTAAGCTTTGCAAATGGTGTTTTACTTTATGGCAAAGTGAACATCTTTTTTTTTTACCCCATGAAGCCCTGGAACAATAGTCAAACTGAAGACACTGAAGTTGAGTTCTTGTTCACTCAGGAGATGAGGTGATAGAGTTTCTCTATGAATGTGTGCATTTCAGAATGACTAGTTATATATCTTCTAAATAGAGTTTGAAGATATATCTCAAAGAGTAAAAATTTTATATGTAAACTTTCTGAAGGAACTTTTAAAAAGAGGGTTTAAGGGTCTGATTTCCATCTCCAGATTTTGTCAAGAAAAAATATGAATCTCCAAGTAAGTAGAGTTGTGTTAATGTGTCTCAGCCTTTAATACATAAACCTACAAAATGACCTTTGCTGATCAAAGTAATACTAATGTTTAATCAATTTCTCCATGCAAGAGTTTTATTTGGGCCATGTCTGGAAATGTCTGGAAATCTCATGACTAAAACATGTTCAAATTTTTGTTAGTTTTATATCCTAACAAACGTTCACTCAGAAAGAATGTGCTTCTCAGAAGTTTTAAGTATCTGATTGCTTTACAATATATGCACCATGAATCTATTGTTAGATAGATAGTCAAAGAATTTTGGGTGGTATTGAATAAGAAATTTTTTATCTTAATTTGAATATTTCATGCCTGAAAATATATTGGAAGCTTATTAAAATGTGAATGAAAGTTTGAAAATATAAGCAAGCAAGCAATAAGTCTTACATCTACCATTTGAGAACTTCTGCAAGATAGATGAACTGTTCTTCAATGATTATTGAGAGATTGGACTGTTGCAGGCCCACAATCAAATTCCAATTTATCTCCCAATATTTTTAGATCCAAACCTATCCATTTCTTGTGTACCAACATGTAGGACCTAAAATTCAATAAATAAAAGTTTAAAAACCATATGGAATGTATCCACTTAGGAGACAACTAGCTTCCCACAACCCTACATCTAAGAATCTTGTCAGTTAGTAGCTGAGGCCAACACCTGAGATTTCTATGTTGACTATGACCTCCCTCTCTGATGCTTCCATATGTATATTTAATTCCTTCTTAAAAGGGGGAACCAAATACCCACGGAAGAAGTTGCAGAGATTAACTATTGAAGGAAACCGACCCGCAGCTTCACTTCATACCGTGGGTAATTCACGAACGGGGGAACTCGAGGTTCTGTGAAAAATAAGCGGGTAGGGGGGACAAAGAAGCGACACCAGGAAAGGATGCTTATCGAGGTGTAATCTTTACTTAGTGAAACGGGATATTTATACTTAGAGGCGAAACAGTCATGTCTTTTAGCACATAAGTGAGAACAGGAATCGAGCATATCAAGGCTAGGACTCCAGGCAGGAGGGCGGATCAAAGTCACAGCCCCTTTTGAATGTTGGGCTACTGGTTCTGGCTTTAATGTCTTGAGCTGGCTCCAGACCCCTGGTGAGTCGAGTCGAGTTGCTGTCTCTAGCGTTCATTGAGACCCCTCAGGTCCGGCACAAACTATGGAGCAGAGACTGAAGGAAGGGCAAGCCAGCCTAAATATAGCTATCTCCTGAGAGGCTCTGACAGTACCTGACTAAAACAGATGTAGAGGCTCACAGCCATCCATCGAACTGAGTACAGGGTCCCCAGTGAAGGAGTTAGAGAAAGAACCAATGGAGCTGTGGGGTTTGCAGTCCCTTAGGACGAACAACAATATGAACTAACTAAGTAGTACCCTCAGAGCTCCCAGGGTCTCAACCACTGACCAAGGACTGCACATAGAGGGGTCTGATAGTTCAGGCAGCATCTGTATAGTAGAAGATTGAAAATTCTGTCATCAATAGGAGGAGAGGACCTCGGCCCTGTGAAGGTTCTGTGCCCCAGTGTAGGGGAATGCCAGGGCAAGAAAGTGGGAGAGGGTGGGGTGGCAGGCATGGGGAAGTGGGAGGCAACAGGGGTCTCTTTTGGTTGTTTTTGTTTGTTTCTTTGTTTTTTGGAGGGGAAACTGGGAATGGAGAAATTTATATGTAAATAAAGAAAATATCTAAAAAAAAAAAAAGAAAGAAAATATCTTGATTTATAACTTTCTGTCCAATTACTGTAGAATAAATGAGAATTCCTCTCACATTAGAGCATAGAATGTGGGGCAATTTAAATCTGTATTTGCTGGCAATGATCATTTGTGTTTCTTACGTTCTTTGAGGTGAGAGCTGTGTTTTTATGTAAACAAACATTGCCTCAGTGAACCTGATATAAAATTGTGAGCCATGCACAAGCTTTCAAATTAACTTAAAACTAAGTCCACTCAGCTGATTTTTGGTTCATAGACCTTACATAAGTAGAGGATATCTTCTAATAGTTAAAATATTAATATATTTGTGTGTGTATGTGTGAAGGAGTTCAGGAGATCCCTATGAGTGGTATCTATGTAAGTCAGAGGAAAAACTTCAGGAGTTGTAGTTCCATTGTTCCACTGAGTGTTCAAAGCAACAATGAGAACCATAATAAGAATATTCTGTGTTAAAACAAAATTACCTTACTAAGAAGAATAATATCTCAAACATGAACATTATTACAATTCCAAAAATGTCCTATGCATATACTTTACTTCCAGTGTTTCTGGGTTTTTTGTACTTAAGTTATCACAGATGCATAACTTTAATTAGAGTTATTGTGGTAAATTAAAAAAAATCAGATCTTGCTCTCTCTCTCTCCCTCCTCTCTTTCCATGCTATTGCTCCCCTCTCTCCCTCTCAATTAAACCCCTTACACGTGGAAAAAAATCAGAAAATTTTTGCTTATGAATTCTACTTTCCTATGATTCCTAGAATATTCACTACATTACAGACTTCTTGCACATTCTGTACTTAATTTGTTGAATGTCTTGCTTTATGCCATGAAGGTTTCTCACACAGAACAGCACACCTATAAAGGCAAAGGACAGAGAATTTATTGTAAATTATTCTTCAAAAGAATAACCAGACACTGGAGAAAACTTACATGGAGTGATAAAGTACATGACAAACACGTGTTTTACTTAGAGAAAAAGTGTAAAGGATATTTCATGCTGCTTCCCACTCCATACTCTAACACACTATTTTCAAAATTTACTGGGAAGGAAATAAAGTTATTCAGGTCAACAATTTCCTCCAGTTTAGTATGAAAACAAAGTACGATTTATTGAAATTGATTGGTGGAAATGTTTATAATGACAATTTTACCTCAGGACATAAACTTACATTTGGAGACATTTGAAATTTATAAAATATTTACCTGGTATTTTGCTCAAGGGGAAAATAAATAACATACAGTGTTTGTTGACTAGTTAGTTCTTATAAATTAGGTCACATACAGGAGGAAATAGTTTCTGAAAGTTTTCTATTTTGTTTCCAGTTACTATGGTTGAGGCTAAAATAATAAGTGGAAGAATTTTCATACATCTTTGTTTCACACAATTTTGTAGGGATGTTATACTTTTTGGCAAGTTTCTGGATTAGCATAAGATCCTGTTTTCCATTCAGAGGTTGGAGTGTATTTGATGGGATTAAAATTCTAACCTGTTTTGAACAAAAGTAGTGCAATCAAGAAACAAATGTAAACCCATGCATTATCTACAATGGGGATGATATCTGAAAGCTAATTCAATAGGTGGTCTCACAATTGTCTAGAGTAAGTACCCCATACCATACATTACATCATTTAATTTGATCATTTCATGCCATTAAGATACATGACAGATAGGAAATATGTAAGGCTTCTGCCAACATGCCATTACATTATCCATTGCAGTTGCCTTTGAAAGGAGACTGAAAAATTGAAGGATATAAAATGTATAACATAAAACACAATCATGCCATTTTCTGTCCGACCAGAGCAGCCAGCCGGGCGGCACAGGCCCCATGAGCCACAGGGGAGTTGCAGGGCAGCAGGGACAGGAACCTCTCAGCTTCCAATTGATAGAGGTGGATCAGCGTCCTTCTCTGCCCCTTCGCTGCAAATGGAGTGCCTAACTCCAGGGAGCGCCCTAACTTAGAGACTCGGGTGAGAGCCGCCATTTTCTCTACAGTGAGTTTCTAAGACCAGAGCAGCCAGCTGGGAGGCATAGGCCTCACGAGTTGCAGGGGACTTGCAGGGCAGCAGAGACAGGACAAGCTCTAGTCAGAGACACTAAGAACATCTAACACCAAAAATCAAGAGATGGCGAAAGGCAAACGCAAGAATCCTAATAACAGAAACCAAGACTACTTAGCTTCATCAGAACCTAGTACTCCCACTGCAGCAAGTCCTGGAGATCCCAAAACACCAGAAAAGCAAGATTTGGATAAAAAATCATATCTCACCATAGTGCTACAGGAATTTAAGAAAGACATGAATAACTCCCTTAAAGAAATACAGGAGAATAGAGATAAAGAGATACAAGCCCTTAAAGAGGAAACAAAAAAAATCCCATAAAGAATTACAGGAGATCACAAGTAAACAAGTAGAAGCACTTAAAGAGCAAACTCAAAAATCCCTTAAGGAATTGCAGGAAAACACAAACAGGTGAAGGATTGAGTAAAACCGTCCAGGACCTAAAAATGGAAGTCGAAACAGTAAAGAAATCACAAAAAGAGACAACTCTGGAATTAGAAATCTTAGGTAAGAAGTCAGGAAATATAGATGCAAGCATCACTAACAGAACACAAGAGATGGAAGAGATTGTCTCAGGGACAGAAGATAACATAGACAACATTGAGAGAACTGTCAAAGAAAATACAAAAAGAAAAAGACCCTAACCCAAAACATCCAGAAAATCCAGGACTCAATGAGAAGCCCAAATCTAAGGATAATAGGTATAGAAGAAAGTGAAGACTTCCAACTTAAAGGGCCAGTAAATATCTTCAACAAAATTATAGAAGAAAACTTTTCTAACCTAAAGAAAGAGATGCCTGTGATCATACAAGAAGCATATAGAACCCCAGATCGACTGGACCAGAAAAGAAATTCTTCCCGCCACATAATAGTCAAAGTACCAAATGCACTAAACAAAGAAAGAATTTTAAAAGCAGTAGGGGAAAAAGGTCAGGTAACAAATAAAGACAGGCCTATCAGAATTACACCAGACTTCTCACCAGAGAATATGAAAGCTAGAAGATCCTGGACAGATGTCATACAGACCCTTAGAGAACACAAATGCCAGCCCACACTACTATACCCAGCAAAACTCTCAATCACCATAGGTGGAGAAACCAAAATATTCTTTGACAAAACCAAATTCACACAATATATTTCCACAAATCCAGCCCTCCAAAGAGTAATAAATGGAAAACTCCAACACAAGAAGGGGAACTACATCCCTGAAAAAGCAAAAATGCAATCTTGCAACAAAATTAAAAAAAGATAGACACATGAATTGAAAGCCAGCTCTAACTACAAAAGTAACAGGAAGCAGCAACTACTTTTCCTTAAAATCTATTAATATCAATGGGCTCAACTCTCCAATAAAAAGACATAGACTATCAGACTGGGTATATAAACAAGACCCAACATTTTGCTCCAAGCCAATGGCCCCAAGAAAAAAGCTGGAGTGGCCATTCTCATATCGAATAAAATCGACTTTCACCCTAAAGTGATCAAAGAAGATAAGGAGGGACACTTCATATTCATCAAAGGTAAGATCTACCAAGATGACCTCTCAATTCTGAACCTCTATGCTCTGAATGCAAGGGCATCGACATTCATAAAAGAAACTTTACTAAAGCTCAAAGCACACATTACACAGCACACAATAGTAGTGGGAGATTTCAATACCACACTGTCTGCAATGGACAGATCATGGAATCAGTAACTAAACAAGGACACAGTGAGACTAACAGAAGTTATAAAACAGATGGAGTTAACAGATATCTATAGAACTTATTATCCTAAAACAAAAGGATATACCTTCTTCTCAGCACCTCATGGTACCTTCTCCAAAATTGACCATATAATTGGTCACAAATCAGGCCTCAACATATACAAGAAGATAGAAATAATTCCTTGTATCCTATCAGATCACCATGGACTAAGGCTGCTCCTCAATAACAACATAAACAATAGAATGCACACATACACGTGGAAGCTTAACAACACTATACTCAATGATAATTTGGTCAAGGAAGGAATAAAGAAAGAAATTAAAGACTTTCTAGAGTTTAATGAAAATGAAGCCACAACATACCCAAATTTATGGGACACAATGAAAACAGTCCTAAGAGGAAAACTCAGAGCTTTAAGTGCCTCCAAAAAGAAACTGAAAAGAGCATACACCAGCAATGTAACAACACAACTTAAGGTACAAGAACAAAAAGAAGCAAATTCACACAAGAGGAGTCAAACACAGAAAATAATCAAACTTAGGGCTGAAATCAACCAAATAGAAACAAAAAGAACTATACAAAGAATCAACCAAACCAGGAGCTGGTTCTTTGAGAAAGTCAACAAAATAGATAAACCATTAGCCAGAATAATTAGAGGGCACAGTGATAGTCTCCTAATTAACAAGATCAGAAATGGTAAAGGAGACATTACAACAGACACTGAGGAAATCCAGAAAATCATGAGAACCTACTACAAAAGCCTATACTCAACAAAACTGTAAAACCTGGAGAAAATGGACAATTTTCTAGACAGATACCAGTTACCAAAGTTAAATCAAGATCAGATCAACGATCTAAATAGTCCCATATCTGCTAAGGAAATAGAAACA
>NW_022196914.1:11238312-11239140 GCF_008632895.1 Mastomys coucha
TCCTTTCTCCTTGTACAGAGCTCAAGTCCAAGTGGATCAGGGACCTCCACATCAAAGCAGATACATTGTAACTAATAGAAGACAAAGTGGGGAAGAACCTCGAGCAAATAGGCACAGGGGAAATTTTCCTGAAGAGAACAC
The DNA here is from genome assembly GCF_008632895.1 of Mastomys coucha. Lineage (NCBI taxonomy): Eukaryota > Metazoa > Chordata > Mammalia > Rodentia > Muridae > Mastomys > Mastomys coucha. Next base: position 11,238,454 of record NW_022196914.1, read on the forward strand.
CAATAGCTTCTGCTCTAAGATCAAGAATTGACAAATGGGACCTCATAAAGTTGCAAAGCTTCTGTAAGGCAAAAGACACTGTCAGTAGGACAAAAGGGCAACCAACAAATAGGGAATCTGATGGAAACCGTCATGCAGTTTCACTTCCTTCGTGGGTTTTCACAACTGGGGTAATTGAGTTTCTGTGAAAATAAGCAGGGCAGGAGACAAAAGAACATGACACCAAGTAGCTTTATCAAGATGTGTTTTTTACTAAATGAACCAAGATATATATAGTTAAGGCAGAACAATCCTTCAGCTTTTAGCATAGATGTGAGAACAGGGAAATAACATCCTTCAAGCAAGGGCTCTAGGCAGGAAAGTGGATTAGAGGTCTCAGTTCCTTTGAAGTCTAGGCTACCAGGTCTGTCTTTGATCTCTGGTGCTGTCTCAGGTGCTTTCACACCTGTTGCACCGGGCAGAGCAGCGCAGCGGGACACCACAACAAACCCTATATCTGATAGAGGGCTGATATCCAATGTATACAAAGAACTCAAGATGTTAGATTCCAGAGAACCAAATAACCCTATTAAAATTGGGGTACAGAGCTAAACTAAGAATTCTCAATTGATGAACACCGAATGGCTGAGAAGCACCTAAAGAAATGTTCAACATCATTAATCATCAGGGAAATGCAAATCAAAACAA
>NW_022196914.1:11239452-11243983 GCF_008632895.1 Mastomys coucha
CATAGTTCTACCAGAGGACCCAGCTATACCACTCCTGGGCATACACCCAAAAGATGCTCCAACATGTAGTAAGTACACATGCTCCACCATGTTCATAGCAGCCTTATTTATAATAGCCAGAACGTGGAAACAACCCAGATGTCCCTCAACAGAGGAGTGGATACAGAAATTGTGGTACATCTACACAATGGAGTACTACTCAGCTATTAAAAACAATAAATTTATGAAATTCTTAGATAAATGGATGGATCTGGAGAATATCATCCTGAGTGAGGTAACCCAATCAGAAAAGAACAAACACGGTATGCACTCTCTGATATGTGGTTATTAGCCCAGAAGTTGGGAATACAGGAAGAACAATCCACATTCCACAAGGAACTTAAGAAGAAGGAAGACCAAAAGGTGGACACTTCATTCCTTCTTAAAAGGGGGAACCAAATACTCACCGAAGGAGTTGCAGAGATTAACTATGGAGCAGAGACTGAAGGAAGGGCAAGCCAGCCTAAATATAGCTATCTCCTGAGAGGCTCTGACAGTACCTGACTAACACAGATGTAGAGGCTCACAGCCATCCATCGAACTGAGTACAGGGTCCCCAGTGAAGGAGTTAGAGAAAGAACCAATGGAGCTGTGGGGTTTGCAGCCCCTTAGGACGAACAACAATATGAACTAACTAGTACCCTCGGAGCTCCCAGGGTCTCAACCACCAACCAAGGACTGCAGATGGAGGAGTCTGAGGTTCTGGCAGCATCTGTATAGTAGAGGATTGCAAATTCGATCATCAAAAGGAGGAGAGGACCTCGGCCCTGTGAAGGTTCTGTGCCCCATTGTAGGGGAATGCCAGGGCCAAAAAGTGGGAGAGGGTGGGGTGGCAGGCATGGCGAGGGGGGAGGCAACAGGAATTTGTTTTTGTTGTTTTTGTTTGTTTCTTTGTTTTTTGGAGGGGAAACTAGGAAAGGAGAAATTTACATGTAAATAAAGAAAATATCTAATAAAAAATAGTAATAAAAAAGAAAAAAAACACAATCATGGATATAAAATATGAACTATTTTTAATAATTATACACACACACATACACAAACATATACAAATATGCATACAAATATACATACATGCCAGTAGTGAATTAAGTTTGTATACAACAGTGTTAATCTAAACAAGTAATTTTTGTTCTGTCCTATGACATAAAAAGTTATAGGCATACCTAAATCCAAGACATTTTAAGATGTATGCTCACATGGAATCAATGATTTGAATGTCATTTGTCATTAGTGTTTGACAATTAACAGATTCTATATGAGATTTCAGATTCCTGAGTTAAGTTTTGTACAATAGCAATATCCGTATAATCAGGAAACAGTAAGTTTTATATGTCTTATACCATGATCTATGGTAAATAAGAATGCCAAACAATATGTAATTTTCTTTGAAACATTTGATGATTTTGCTTTGTTTTAAATTCTCTGTCTTTAATAAAGAAGCCCACTATCAAGTTACATCTTGTCCACATGCTCAGATTACTGTTAAAGACCATCATGCCTATCTTATTAAGTTTTCTACTCTCTCCTTTTTCTGAAATGTTATTGCAATAGCTTCCTTCTACTGTCAAGTATCAATGATAAACAATACAAGTCCACCACATGCTGCTTGGGTGAGAGGAGAGGAATTATCAGGTGAAGCCTTGAATCAGCCACTTGGATTCAAAGATTTTAAATGCATATATGAACTTTAAATAAAACATTTAATTAAAAAACCAAGTCCAGGGTAAAATGATTGTTCAATTGTTAAGAAAATGTGTTGCTTTTCAGTGGTCCTGAGTTCTATTTTCCGGAACATAATGCGACATTCAGTCATCTGTATCTTCAGTTCTAGGAGACCCGACGTCTGTGGACACCATGAATCCAGGTAGTGACACTTGCATACATGTAGAAAAAACCCTCACAAACATAAAATAAAATAAAATTTTAATAGTATCACTTAATAATCAAGTGTCTTCTTTCTTTTATTTTATTCTCCAACTGCAGATAGGTATTGTATATTTTTTTAATAATACACACTATATGTACATGGGTTAGAAACTGCATAGTGGAGTGAGTAGCTCCATGAGGCATGCATCTCTCAGGAAAACTGACTGTTCCTCTTGCAAGTAACCACCAATTACAAATACTTTGTCAAACTGGGTTTCCCTTCAGGATTGCCACCCCTGTGAACTTTGGGATTTGGCTAACTCAAGCTAATGCAAATCTCATGCATTCAGCACCTGCTGTTGTAATTTCATGTGTATTACATGAGTTCTCACATCCAGCAAACGCTGCCTAATTACAGACTTCTATTCTCTCTGCCTCTTACAATCTTTTCTTCTATCTCTGTCAATTAACTATCAATCAGTCAATCAATTAAGTATTCATGGGAATCTTAGCTTCCAGCTCTTGTTCTTTGTGTCTACCTTCATCTTCACAACCTACTTTTGCTTCAGGAGCACACTGTGTTCACTCACTGGCTATATTCACAGCCTTGTGAGCTCTCTCTAATGGGCTGCTCTCAAGATAATTGTGTTTTGGAGTGGAGAGTACATTACAAGCAGCTACTCCTATTGTTCACTTCTTGTTAGTACAGTTATGTACTTGGATGTCAGCTCACCTACTTCTATGTAGAAAAATCTATTCTGTTTAGATTAAGTTCTTTCTTTTCTTTCAACTCTTTGCATAATAGGAAAAGATATTCTATCATTTTTTTCTTAATGTAGTCTTCAAGGACAAGTGTGCATAGGTAGTTCATTAGCCAAAAAATTACCAGCAATTCCAGAATATTTTTTTTTCATTCACCTGTTGTCAGGAAATAGTACAGATCCTACATCTTAGCTCCTTTGAAAAATGGTACATTAACTATTACATATAAGGTATTCTTCACACTGATTTCCTTACCTTTGAATGTGTATTCAATACTGACGTAAGTGAATGATATAAAATTCCAATTATATTTATTTGAAGAACTACCATTGCACTTCACAGGGATTATAAGTATTTCCCACAAATATAACAGAAGGTATATTTTGCTCTCTATCTCCACTAGTACATGGTACGAATTTTATGGTCATTAACCATCATAACTGAAAATCATGATGTTAGTATTTACCATTTTTATTGGGGAATTCTACTTCTTTTGCTCCTTTAAGTACATATTCGTATCACTTGTGTCGATTGCATTTTTGTGGCTTTTTTATTTTATAAAATTATTTTACATTCTTTTTATTAACCCCTTGTAAACCCTATACAGTTACTAGTAGGCAAATATTTGCCCACTCTTAAGGTTACTTCTTTTCGCTGTGATTTTGTCCCAGGCTACAGAAAAGCTTTTAAATTTAATGTAATCCAATTTGGTTTTTTGTTTTGTTTTGTTTTGCTCTTTAGGAATTCTAGATTTTAAACAAACATCTAAGTAACATTTTAAACTGATTCCTTCGTTTTAGTTTAGAGATAAAATTTTAAAACTTATATTAAGATTTTTTGGTTCCTTCATTATTTATTAAATTAATTTATATTTTTACACTCCATATTCCACCCTCTGCCCCCTATCAACCCTCCCACTGCTCCACATCCTACACCTCCTCCTTACCACCGTCTCCACTTGGATGCCCCCATCCTCCACCCCACCTGATTTCTAAACTCCTTGGGGCCTCCAGTCTCTTGAGAGTTAGGTGCATCATCTCTGAATGAACATGGACCCTGAAGTCCTCTACTGTATGTGTGTTGGGGGCCTCATATTAGGTGGTATATGATGTCTCTTTGGTGGTCCAGTGTCTGAGAGATCCCGGGGTTCCAGATTAAAAATAAACTGAAACTGCTGGTCCTCCTACAGGATCACCCTTTTCCTCAGCTCATATTTCATAGTAAGATTCAGAGTCTGGTCACAATGCTCTAAATGGGGCCATTAAGTAACACATTCTATAAATATCTCTAATATCAGAAAGCCAAACAATTGACTTTTATTTTCATATCTAGCTTACTTTTTAATACTTACATTTATAATATTTACAGCTTACATTTACTACAGACAAAAGATGTACTTTAAAATGTTAATTAAAGAAATAGCCATAGAAATCATATAAGAATGATTGCCTACTTTTCCTAATCCTAAACACTTAGGAGAATGAGACAGGATGCTTATCATGAGTGCAAAAACAGCCTTGGCTGCACAATCAGTATAAATGTGGAAAGAATACTTCTCAGCATTACAGAGACCCACAGCTAGTCAAAATAAAATTGTGGAAACCAGTCCTAATAAATACAAATACAGATACAATACATATACAATACAATACATATACAAAATACAATACATATACAAAACAACTAAAGATTCTAAGGCTCAGGTAACATTTTAGACACAGGGTAGAAAGATTGGATGACTGGAGAGTTTGCTGGGAGACTGCTTCTCCTAATAATATAAGAATATTTTGACTGTTTTGACCCGGAGTCTCTAGTGAGAGCCGCCATCTTCTCTCCAGTGAGTTCCTAAGCCGGGAACAGT
>NW_022196914.1:11257120-11262459 GCF_008632895.1 Mastomys coucha
GGAGGGGAAACCGGGAATGGAGAAAGTTACATGTAAATAAAGAAAATATCAAAAAAAAAAAAATTTCACTAGCATGACTGTCTAAACATAAGCTGAATAAGAACAAAAGTAGACATACCATGGTGGTGGTTGGGAAAAATATCACAATCTCTCCCCCTATACAAAGAACTACAAGCAACTAAGAAATGCTGAGAGAGGGAGAAATCCATCTTACACAGGGAGCAGTGCAACAATTGGTTATCCAATACCCATTGAAAACATATATACAAATAACATATGGACGGAAAGACCTGGTTATGGTTAGGGATATATGTATATTTATATAGACATATACACATAGACAAATGTGACAAAAATAATGAGCAAAGAGGCTACCATATAAAAGAAAGCAAGGATTATTATATGGGAGGGTCTTGAGAGAGGAGAGGGAAGGGAAAATTGTATAATTACAGTATGATTTTAGGAATAAAAGAACTTTACAAAACATATTTCGACAAAGTCTCAAACAGCAAAATATGAAGTAAAAATTTACTTGAATTTTCAAAAATTCAGCTGTAAGTACTCAAACAATAATTAATCATAATGCTAATGCTGTTAGAATTGTTCATTTAATTGCAATACACAATAATTATGTCCTTTAAATATTTATTGAAACCTTTTACCTTCAGATAAAAAATGTAACTCTTGTATTTTGTGTGCAAAATTACTGAATTATTTAAATTGTGCAAAACTGATATAAACATGAAATTTAGCCAGCATGATAAAGAAATCATGACTGTTAATAGATTGCAAACATATCTTCAATTTGTTTCCTTGTGCATCATCATGCCTATTTGTACACATGCTGTGGTAGCATTTCAAAATTGTCAATGATGTTAGTTGTCATCATTTGGCATTTCTTATTCTGACAGCTGTCAAATCTCACCAACCATCTACCCTTTTCTGCCTCATGTTTGGAAAATAATAGCAATAATGATAAAAATCTATATGGGTGCAATGGAAATAATTAAGGCAAACAAACTATAGCATGTCGAAGGGATTTTCACTTAACTCAAGTTCAGACCTACAAAATATTAGCACAGTAATACTTCTTTTCCTGATCTCATGAGTGAGTTATTCAACACTTTGAGAAGTAAAGCTGTGCTTCCAGAAAAGGCTCATCTTTGTATTATAAATCCCATTGTTCTTTCAATTGTAGGTGGGGTTAATATATGAACTAAATTATCGTAGTGAATTCATCTTGGTTCTGTGCATTGGCAGTCCACATTGGCTAGAATTTGACATTTAACATATAAATTCTTCATATTTAACTCACTAAAAATGAGCACACTGAAGGTTGAACTTTGGCAGTGTCTTATCTATATTATTCAGTATGGAAAGTATTATAAGACTGGAGAAAATAATTGCTAACTCTAGAATTATTGCCACATAGAGTAAAAAGTACAAGATCTGAAATATACTTTGTTTACTTTGTTATTTTATTTTTACCATGTTCATTTAAATTTAATAATCTCAAAGAAATTCATTATGCCACTGTATATGGATTTATAGTTCTCAAATATTAAATAAAACTTTAAAAGTTATTAAAATGTACAAATTGATCTCCAAAATTAGATATGTGTTTAATGAGAGAATTGTTTTTCCTGTGATATCTTTTCATGGAGGAACTAACTTATTCCCTGTTTGTCAGAGGCCTTACACCAGATTATTTGTATAAAGCAGATGGAAATTATGACAACTTTTTATCGGGTGTATAACCATGACTGAGTCTACTAGCCTCCAGTGCACAGTTCTAAGCTCAGGATTACACTAATGGCCCTTGTTAAATACTCTGGGTCTTAGAACAAAGCAAAAGCATGTAAATATGAGAAATGACTTTTAGGAAGAGGATTATTGATAGATGTTGCAGGGAAACAGAGGATAGTAAGAGGATAGTAGTAAGGGAAAGGAGTCAACCATCAGAACACATCTTATCCCGTATGAAAATGTCAACAAATGTAATGAAATTAGGGCATTGTGTTTATCTAACTCTAAATAAACAGATTTATAGGAATACAAATGTCACATAATATTACATATTATTTTTTTATTTTCAAAGTTATATTGCAAAATATTTATCACATTTTATCATTGAAATGACATCATTATTTCAAGTTTTACTCAAAGAGGCTGTTTATAAAAATATGTGAATATCAAGAGACAAGGATCATTCAAAATCATTTACTGGAAGCCTGTTTTTCTAGGAGCGGACATTTAGAATTAGACATATATATGAAGACCTCTTGCAATCTGAGTTCAAGAAGTCCAGTGTAATCTGAAATGCAAATATAATGATTAGATGTTCTTATGATTCTTGGTACAACTTTTTAGTTATTTTCCTACTCGTAAGTACTCAATTAAATAGCTTAAAGCTAACACCAGTGATAGATAGTGAGTGTTCAAGGCTGAGGACAAAGGGGTATGATGTTCGAAATTTCAAGAAAAATCTCCTAAAGTAAACCCCAGGAAATATTATAACATGTGATTATATGATTGATAAATAATTTTAAAGAGTAGCCTAACCATCAAAACCAGATTCAGATGTGACTACAATCATGTCTTCAGTCAGAATTGTGTGAAACAAAACTGGTTAACTGTGAAGGTTAGAAGATGTACAAGGGAAAATTAACGCTGCTACTGTTATTTCACCAATGACAGTTGATAAGGTGAATGTTTTGTTTTTAGTTCTCATTAAGTAAAAGAATGAGAATTTATTTTAAAGAGGAGACCTAGTAGGGGCTGCTATTTTTATTGTTTCCCAATCTTGCATCCAGTCACAATGTATAATACAGTGACCATTATATTTTGACATTATAGTAATCAACACATTCATGGCACCATTGTTTTATTGGCTACTTGATGATTTTTTTTTTTTGGCTGACAATTTTTATTTGAGCATGAACTAAAATGGAACATTCACACAGTTCAATGTACTACTTATCACACATACAAATATTGATTGGTTAGTTCTTTTGGAAAGGGTATTTCTTTTTTGTTATTTTCATTTTTTAATTACATTTTTTTTAATTTTTTATTATTATTTTCCTTATTTGCAGGTCATATATCTCCTTTCACAGTTTTCCCTACAAAAAAAAAAAGAAAGAAAAAAGAAAGAAAGGAAGAAAGAAAGAAAGAAAGAAAAAAGAAAAAAACAACAATAAAACGAAAAACAAAAAAATGCTGTTCCATCCCCCCTCCACCTGCTCATCAACCCACCTTTTCCCAGTTCCTGGCCATGGCATTCCCCTACACTGGGGCATAGAACCTTCACAGGGCCAAGGGTCTCTCATCCCATTGATGACCTACTAGGCTATCCTCCGCTACATATGCTGCTGGAGCCATTAGTCCCACCATGTGTACTCTTTGGTTGGTGTTTAGTCCCTGGGAACTCTGATGGTACTAGTTAGTCCATATTGTTGTTCATTTTAAGGGGTCACAAACCCTTCAGCTCCTTGGGTTTTTTTTCTACCTCCTTCAATGGGGACCCTGTACTCAGTCCAATGGCTATGAGCCTCTACTTCTGTATGAGTTGGGTACTGTCAGAGCCTCTCAGGAGACAGCTATATCAGGTTCCTGTCAGTCAGCACTTGCCAGCATTCACAATAGTGTCTGGATTTGATGATTGAATATGGGAAAGATTCCCAGGTGGAGCAGTGTCTGAGTTGTCCTTCCTTTAGTCTCTGCTCCATAGTTTGTCTCTGCAACTCCTTCCATGTGCATTTTGTTCCCACTTTTAAGAAGGAACACAGTATCCACACTTTGGTCTTCCTTCTTCTTGAGTTTCTTGTGATTTGTAGATTGTACTTTGAGTATTCTGATCTTCTGAGCTAATATCCACTTATCAGAGAGTGTATATCATGTGTGTTCTTTTGTGATTTGGTTACCTCAATCAGAATGATATTCCCCAGATCCATCCATTTCCCTAAGAATTTTATAAATTCAATGTTTTAATAGCTGTGTAGTACTCCATTGTGTAAATGTACCACATTTTCTGTATCCATTCCTCTGTTGAAGGACATCTGGATTGTTTCCAGTTTCTGGCTATTATAAATAAGGCTACTATGAAGATAGTGGAGTATGTGTCCTTATTACATGTTGGAGCATCTTCTGAGTATATGCCTAGGAGTGGTATATCTAGTTCCTCTGGTAGTACTATCTCCAGTTTCCGGAAGAACCGTGAAACTGATTTGCAGAGTGGTTGTACAAACTTGCAATACCACCAGCAATGTAGTAGTGTTCCTCTTTCTCTAACCTATCCAGCATCTGCTGTCACCTGAGTTTTTTATCCTAGTCATTCTGATGGTTGTGAGGTGGAATCTGCTGTCACCTGAGTTTTTTATCCTAGTCATTCTGATGGTTGTGAGGTGGAATCTCAGGGTGCTTTTAATTTGCATTTCCATAATGACTACAGATGTTGAAGATTTCTTTAGGTTCTTCTCAGCCATTCAGTATTCATCAGTTGAGAATTTTTTGTTTAGCTCTACACCCCATTTATTAATAGGGTTATTTGGTTCTGTGGAGTCTAACTTCTTGCATTCTTTATATATATTGGATATTAGCCCTCTATCAGATACAGGATTGGTAAAGATCTTTTCACAATCAGCTGGTTGCTCTTTTGTCCTATTGGCCTTATAGAAAAGTTGTAATTTTATGAGCTCATATTTATCAATTCTTCATGTTAGAGCATGAGCTATTGGTGTTCTGGTCAGAAAAATTTCCCCTATTCCTATGTGCTCCAGGCTCTTCCCCAATTTCTCTTCTATTAGTTTCAGCATACCTGATTTTATGTGGAGGTTCTTGAGTTACTTGAATTGAGTACAAGGAGATAGAAGTGGATCGATATGCATTCTTCTACATGCTAACTGCCAGTTGAGCCAGCACCTTGTTGAAAATGCTATCTTTTTTCCACTGGATGGTTTTACCTCCTTTGTCAAAGATCAAGTGACCATAGGTGTATGGTTCATTTCTAGGTCTTCAGTTCTATTCCATTGATCCACCTTCCTGTCACTGTACCAATACCCTGCAGTTTTTATCACAATTGCTCTGTAGTACAGCTTAAGGTCTTGGATGATGATTCCACCAGAGGTTCTTTTACTGTTGAGAACAGTTTTCAATATCCTAGGTTTTTTGTTATTCCAGGTGAACTAGCAAATTACTCTTTCTAAGTTCTTGAAGAATTGAATTGGAATTTTGAAGGGGATTCCATTGAATCTGTAGATTGCTTTCTGCAAAATGGCCATTTTTACTATATTAATCCTGCCAATCCATGAGCATGGGAGATCTTTCTACCTTCTGAGATC